>NC_056730.1:643177057-643309557 GCF_019279795.1 Protopterus annectens
GAATGGCCCCAAACCAGAACCAATGTCGACAACTAATTGATGAATATGGAAAACATAGAGATTATACAAATGAATGGAATTTCACCTAAGGGTGAAGAAGTCATTAGTCTGCGTTTTTGTGTAGTGATATGATTTGCTGCATCTGTACAGGTCATTTAGGCATAAATAATCAAAGGTAGATCACAAGACATTGCTGGTCAGTCATGAATAAGCAAATTGGAGACATGGTTGCTAAAACTTCTATTGGTACTTACAGCAGGCAATTAAATCCATGGTAACCTGTGATTTTACATATTATTTCAGGAAGGCCATGACACATATTTTCTAGTAATTAGTCACAACGAACAATGAAGAATGCTTTTTTGTTGCTAATTAGTATACAATATTTCCTGAGTTGGAAAACTTAAGTACTTTCTATTTCTACAGTTATTTTAAATAGGAACACTATGTTTTCCAGACATAGTATGTCTGAGGAAATCTTTTTGGATAATGGTTAACAGTCCAAAGACTTTGAAACCATTCATCTGTACTGGGTTTCAAACATGTATTGAGAAACCCCCTACATCCACAGAACAAAAACACAGCCCAAATTAACTCACTGATAAGCAAAGCAAAGCCATAAAATTAAGATCCATATCTGGGTTTATTTGAATATAGGAATGCTCCTGTTAACAGTTTCAGTTCAAAAGTGTAAATCCCAATAAACAGAAAATTAAAAAAAAAAAAAAAAAAACAGGCTCCACTGACTATAAATCCAGAATCCATGATGGAATGTTCTAAACAGAGACAAGTCAGGCAGAGATGCTATTTTCACTGTAGGCCAAAAAAACATTACATACTTTGTCACATTAACACAGGCTGTATTTTCCACAAGAAATTGGGACAGAGGAAGCCTGCAGGTGTAATCTATCTAGTAAATATGGAGTCATACCACTTTGCATGTACTCTGGCTGGACAGGTGTGTTGTAGAAATTAAATTCACATAATAAAGATTCCTAAGAGCACCCTGTACAAGAGGACCACATCACTCCACATTCATTACTGAAAGCCATGATGCCTCTTTCAGAATGCTCCAATATTTTTATCTGTCTATCTACTTACCAATTTATATTTCCTTACTGGGGTAGGGGACTGATCCAGATGGATCAATTCCATACCCAACCTGGGAGCATACAGCTTAAAGTAAAAAGTAACGTTTTCAGTACTTTATCAGACCAGATTATAAAACATAACGATATACAACGCATTGCAGAGTGTAGAAAGAATAAAGATTGTATATACAAATGGAGATCCAACCAGTAAAAAAATACATTACTATAATATTAATAACATACTTAATTATAAATTAACATTTTATTTATAAAATATTATATTATAACAAATAACATTCTTCAATATGGTTGAAAGAGTCAGATTAGCAGCGACTCTTAGATATTTGCATTATATGTTTTCCTGGTTAAACCTAGAATATTTTAAATCTGCAGTATATTTAGAGTACTGTTGATATGCATTTCTGTCTATAGAACTAAAGTTATACATACATTTATTTATTCTGTAATTACCCACTAATTTAGTTCATGGTCATGAGGGATCCTGGCACTCACTGGCAGTGGCCACAAGGCAAAACAGCTAGTCCCAAATGGGATACACAAAGTCACTCTCACACAGTATGCAAACACACACACACACACACACACACACACACACACACACACACACACACACACACACACATACACACATACACACACACACACACACACACACACACACACACACACACACACACACACACACAAATACACACACACTGTTTATTATTATACATGGCTTATGCTACTAGGAGTGATGTGACCTACAGTGGCTCTGTGGACATGTTCTTTAGAGTCATAACCACACATACACACATAAGAATGATTTGGAGGAATGACAATTCACCTACAGAGCATCTTTGGCACATGAGAGGAAACTAAAGTACCCGATAAAAATCCCTGCAGACAAAGGGAGGACATTCATACAGACCTGGTACCCCATCAAAAAACAGACTAGAGCATTATGTGCTGTGAGGCAACACTGTTAACTTATTACAGTCTGTAGGTACAAGCAGCTTCAGCCTATGCAGGACAGATGAATTTAAGGAGTTTTCACATACCTTTTCTTCAAGTACACCAGTAGCTGCTAACTGTCTCACCACTACTGATCATGCCTATTTTCCCCTATACAGAAATGACAAACAATCACTGCATAGCCATCATCTCTGCGGCCATCATGAAAGTTTCTACTTCTAGCCTAATGCCACTCACTTGGCAGTCGACACCCAAGTACACTGAAAAGAGCATGTAGGTGCCGCCACACAAGTGAGATAATGGCAGCATTGTATTACTGGTAATGGTAAAGAAAGCAGGCATCCCTGGCCCATGCACTGCTTGCTGTATCAGTCATCCATCAGTGGCTGTCAGCAGTGCAGTCAACTGTTTTTCTCCTTCACTGCTGGCAAGCTGATATCGGCTGCTCACTTCCACTTTCCCCATCTCACTCTCCTACTTTCAATTTGTGTGGGCTGGATCAAACAGTGCTTTACCCCCTCTGTGTCACAGAATCAGCAGAGTGTGCTTAAGGATGTTCACAATGATACATGATGCATGAAGTATGTTGAATGTTATATATTTAATTAAACTTATTCAGCTAACCCGACAGTGAACCAAAGTCTTTCTACAGCACAGCAGTGCACTAAAGAGTCATAAGTTTTCCCATCAGAGTTAAAGAACATAAGAAAGGTCGAGAGTGGTACAGGAAAGATATACTACAGAGTTGTTAACAAACTGAAGGGAAACACTAGTCATAGTTTTAACATTTTCAGCAAATCAGGGGAGTTGAGCGTAGTTCCCAAATACTGGAAAAGGGCAGATAAAATTTCCCTTCACAAGAATGGAAGGGAAACAGGTGCTGACAATTACTGACCAGTCAATTACAGTTAAATAATGTAATGGCTGACACAGGTAAATTCTGACATACGTACCAACTAGAGGGACAATGACCCTGAGGCAGCATGACTCTGCATTCTAATGTTCACGCCAAACAAATCTGTTTTTTGGATGGATAACTTGGACACTAAACCAGAAAGTGACTGTGAATGTTTCCTGCTTAGCTCTCACAAGGCATTTGATGCAATGCAACATAAAGAGTTATTGAACAAATCAGACAGCCTTGGGATAAGTCAAAGGATGATAGCATGGGTGAAACACTGTCTGGGTTAAAGAACAAAGAGAGTCATAGCAAATGTAGTCCACATAGATGAAAGAATAGTGTAACCATACATTTCCATACTGTTCTCATAACCTCATGTTGCGAATCACCTTGATTTTAAAATGCACATTTTTCTTTAACTTTTGCTCCAGTACATTCAAAGTACATGCTTCATTTTTAGCTGTTGCCCCTACAACAATAAATAAGCTTTTTAGATGAGAGTCCCTACTTTAACAATGTTGTAAAGACACAGATGTTGGCATAAGCTAAGATAATTACTGACATATTTTGGCTCCTTGTAGGCTGTACTGTCTTATATATGTGTTCAGAAGGAGATGTGGACTATTCAGTACATAAATTATACCTAACCACATCCTTGAAAAAGGACCGTCATCAATGGAGTACAACAGAGATTAATACTGAGGTTAGTCTATTTTCAATGTCAATAAAAGTGTCAATGTAGCAAGTCTGGAAGAAAAGCTATGCCTGTGTGCTGATGAGACAAATATATATAGCAAGGTTCATACATAATGAGATATAGGAGTGATGAAAATTAATCTTAGTGGCCTTGCAGCTGCCCGCCCCTCTTGTAAATTTGTGTTTGGATACTCCTTCTGGGCCCATCTCATTTGCTCACTCAACTGAGTGCAGTGAGATCATATTCTGATTTCAGGCACTCCTACTGTGTACAAAGAGAGCATCTGGGAAACAGAAAAAAAAAAAAAATTTAAGCTAGTTTCCTGCCTTTCCTGTTAAGTGGTATAGACTATTTGTAGGCTTTTGAGCCCCCAAGCCCTTCTGTGTTGGAGGGAAGCCTTCTAGCTTAGTTTTTTTCCCCTATAACTAGCCAGTTTTCTAGTTTCAGCACTCAAATCTGTTACTTTGATCTCAGCACTTGTTCAGAAAAAAAAAAAAAAAAAATTAATCTGCTTTTACTGTACTTGTGTTTCTACCTACTTTTTTTACTTTTGCATCATCTTAAAAGTACTCAATTGTATTTATTACTGCTTGGTGTAACTCATTCTAAGCCTTCTGGTTTAAACACTTGGGCTTCGGACCAGTTGTTTTGCACTGAGAGGGTTTGTGGTCTGCACTGTAGTGGCAGAACAGGTAGCTTACATCCTTCTAGGTTGGGAACTGCTGATTGAGGGCTCAGTGTCTGTTATTCTAAAAGTGTATTAATTCTGGTTTAAGCACTTAGGCTTTCAGGCCAGTTATTTTACATTAAGAGGGTTCGTGGTCTGCACTCTTGTGGGAGGAGAGGCTGGACTCTGCCCTTCTGAGCTGGGAATTTCTGATTGAAGGCTTATAGTGCATGCATATCTGAACTGCTTCTTACTGAAGTTGGTGCGCCTTGTTTGCTGTGGCATAGACTGGATTCGGGCCTGCTGGATCTAGCTTTGTTTGTGTAACTTGAGCACTAATCCAGGCATTCTCTAAAGTATTCAATTGTATTTATTACTGCTTGGTAGTAACTTGATTAAAGTTTAGCTGTCATTCTAAGTCTTTTGGAATAAGCACAATTGCTTCAGACCAGTTGTTTTACATTAGGAAGGTTTGTGGCATGCACTGTGGTGGCAGGACAGGTAGCTTTCATCCTTCTAAGTTGGGAACTGCTGATTGAGAGCCCAGTGTCTGTTATTCTTAAAGTGTATTAGTTCTGGTTTAGGCACTTGGGCTTCAGGCCAGTTATTTTACATTAAGAAGGTTTGTGGTCTGCACTCTTGTGGGAGAAGAGGCTGGACTCTGCCCTTCTGAGCTGGGAATTTCTGGTTAAAGGTTTATAGTGCCTGAATATTTGAACTGTATCTTACTGAAATTGGTACACCTTGTTTGCTGTAGCATAGACTAGATCCAGGCCTGCTGAATATAGCTTTGTTTATATGCTTGTTGTTTGTTTGCTTGTTATTTCCTGGAACGCTAATTCCACCTAATACGCGGCTTCTCAGCGCTTCTGTGGCTCACTAGTGATATCTGCATTGCTTACTGTACTTATTTCCTTGTTTCACTTGAACGAAAGTTACTGTTTGTCGTTTTTGCATTTAAGTTACCTGTAACACATTGCACTTAAGTTACCTGGCACTTGCTCACTAAAGCAATTATATAAGTCAGCACTAAAAATTAAAAGCACTACACCCTCACTCCCCACTGGCCCTGGTTTTCAATTATTAAGGAATTCCCAATATTATTCTAGTATGTCCAAAGGTCAGTTGTCAATCTCCTCTCCGGTCCAGCTGGTGAATCTGGGAATCTTGAGGCAATGTTACAACTGCCTCATGTACACAGACAACCCTCTCCTCCTCCCAACAAATTCCAACACATGTGAGAGATGCAACCATATAGCCAAACTGGAGGCTAAGCTCTCTCAACTCAGTACTGGCATAACCAGTCAGGAGGAGAAGGAAACCATACTCACTACAATTCCAGTCTCACATAGACCTACCACGACAGCAAACCAAACACATAATCACACAAAAACATACTCGGAGGCTCTAAATAAAGATCTGCCAAAGCAGCAGAGACCTCCAAAGCAGACACCCAAGCAGCCGCTACCCCAAAACAAAACACGTGCAACACATATCTCACAAAGCCAGTGTGCCAAACAGTCACAGCCCTTAAGACTAAACAACACACCTGATACACTTGTAATAGGTGACTCTATCGCCAGGCACACTGACGTCCCGCTCACCAGGCTGAACAAGGAGAGGGTCACGGTGAGCAGCCTGTCGGGTGCTAGGATCCACCACATAACACAAGCACTCAGGTCACTCCAAGGCAAGTACAAATATGACTCAGTCATTGTCCATGCTGGTGTGAATGACCTGAGACGCACCTCCCTGGACTACATGAAAAGAGACATAAAGGAGCTCTCTGAGCATGTAGCCCAGGCCGGTATGACCCTGACCTTGAGTAGCATCTTACCCTCACCAAGAATGATGCCACAATATGAAGACAAGATGATCAATTTCAACAATTGGCTTAAGTACTGGTGTCATTCAAAGGGGATCCAATACCTGTCAGCTTGGGATGATATGCTCGACAAGCCACGATGCTTCGCTAGGGACGGCTTGCACCTGTCACCCTGGGCTTTCGGATATTGGCAAAGGCTCTTGCTACCCCATAGTGCCTTTTTTAGGCAAGGCTCAAAAGACAAACCCACCTCCATAGGTATCACAAGGGATAAGAAACTAAGAGTAATGCTACTCAACGCCAGAAGTCTAAACCTCAAGATGCACGACTCAAACTCTCCTTAGCATGGAGAACATCGATATCTGTGCAGTAACAGAAACCTGGTTCAGGGCTCCCGAGAGCACCCCAGCACTACCAGGTTATACCTCATACCATGCTTTTCAGCCCCAAAACTTGGACCGAACCACAAAAGGAGGGGGAGTATCGATATTCATCAAAGATACCCACACCTCCAGGTTGGTGGCAAAGCACGAAGCATCAGAGACTATCCATGTGCAACTAACAGTGGGTAAAACTGCCTTCCAGTTTATAGCTGCTACAAACCCAGGAACCCCACTCGGCCTTCCTAAGAACACTGGAAAATATGAAGGTCTCTCCAAACACCATTATATTGGGCGACTTCAACTACCCAAACATAGACTGGGAGCATTACTCTAGCTCCAACACCCTAGCCCAAAGGTTCCTAGAATTTATAAACTCAAATGCTATGGAACAACTTGTTACCACTCCCACAAGAGGGGAAAACATACTGGACCTGATCATCACCAACATGGGGACTCTATGCTCCAGACCAGAAGTGTATCCCTCACTGGTAAGATCAGGCCATAAACTAATCTCACTGGATGTTGACATCCCGACCCCACCCCCTGCCCAGAAAACCACAGTGAAAAACTTCTCTAAAGCAAATTTTACACTCCTCAAAACTGAGGTGGAATCCTTCAAAGCCCCCGGGCCTGTGGAAAATACAGCCCAGACCGCAGAATCCTTTATAAACGCATTCTATGAACACCTTCAGGAATGCATGGATCATGCGATCCCAAATAAAACCAAGACCCAATCCTCCAAAGGCAGACGTCCTGTCTGGTGGACCCCAGCCATAAACAAACTATACAATAGAAGGAGGAAGCTACTAAATGATAAAGCAAAATCCCAAAAAGGGAAGGCATCACTGATCAGTATTAGCAAAAACTACGGGCACACATAAAATTGTCTAAGGCCAGCTTCGAGAGAAAAATTGCACAGGACACTAAGGATAATCACAAGGCTTTCTTTAGTTATGTTAGGAACCTGGGTGGTAATTCCCAGATATGCTCAGAATTAGTCCAAAATGACAAAAAATACATCGAACCCACAGACATTGCCAACATCCTAGCTGACAGGTTCAGTGCAAACTTCTCCCCCCCCCTCCCTACCAAAAGGGCAAATATCTATCCCAGCAGAGTGCTGCCCCCCTGTCATCTCAGATGCTCAGGTAAGAGCTTCCCCTCTAAAGCAAAACCACATCTTCAATGGGACCAGATGGTGTCCCGGCTCGTCCTACATGAACTCAAAGAAGAGCTAAACCCAAACATAAAACTACTGTTCAATCTCAGCCTTACTACAGGATATGTGCCCAAAGAGTGGTGTACAACAACAGTGGTCCCTCTCCATAAAGGTGGTGCCTCAACGGATCCTGGAAACTATCGCCCCATAAGCCTGACTAGCTTGGTCTGCAAAGCTATGGAAAGGATCATCATGGACCTCATAAATAAAGATATTGGGGACCTACAAACACTGGATCCTACCCAGTTCGGCTTTGTTAAGGGCAGATCCTGCCTCTTAAACCTGGTTGATTTCTTTGAAACAGTCACCAAGGCCATTCACGAGGGGAAGGTGGTCCACACAGCCTACCTGGACCTCGCAAAAGCCTTCGATACAATACCCCACTCGGGCATTATAGATAAGCTCACCAGCTTAAATATAAACCCCTATGTCACTAGATGGATTGCAAACTGGCTCAAGGACAGAACCCACATGGTTAGAATTGCTGGAGCTATGTCAGACTCCAAACCAGTTACAAGTGGTGTCCCACAAGGCTCAGTCCTGGGACCTCTCTTGTTCGGTATATATTTCTCGGAGGTACAGGCCAACACGGAAGGACTGTGGCTGACCAAGTTCGCAGATGACTGCAAACTGGGTGCCATAATCGACTCTCCAGCCGACACAAGCATCCTCCAAAAGGGCCTCATAGAAACAGACAACTGGTGCCAGTGCCATGGCCTCAAGCTAAATGCCAAAAGTGTATAGTCATCCCTTTGGCAAAACAAAGTGCCCACAAATTACCACATAGGTGGAAATCCATTAAGTACAGAAGAAGTAATTAGGGACCTGGGGACCCAAGTTGATAGCAATCTCTCATTTGACAACCACGTGGCCAAAGTGGTTAGAAAAACATTTTATATAGCCAACCTAATCATGAGGGGTTTCACATCTAGATCAGGGAGGTCATCGTGCCTCTTTACTCATCCCTCATCAGGCCCATAATTGAGTACAATGCCCCTTTGGGATGTACCTTACCAGACACCTGCAGCAACTGGAAAGACCCCAAAAGTACCTCACCAAGAGGATCAAAGGGCTCAAACAGATGCCATATGCTGCCCAGTTAAAGAAACTCCAGCTCTACTCAGTGGCATACCACCTGTTCAGAGGCGATCTGTGCCTGACGTATAAAGCCATGTCCAACCCGAATTAATGGACATGCTGCACCTCAGAAAATCCAAATCCCATCGAGCTACTCGCTCGAGAGACTTGAACCTCAGCACTGAAATAAATAGGACATGCTGGAGGGACAGATTCATAACCCAGAGGCTCCCTTCACTCTGGAATAAAATCCCAGTCCAGGTTAGGCAGAGTTCCTCATTGACTCTCTTCAAGAGGAATCTTGATGAGTGGATGGGAGATCGTAGGTTTACCCCGGGTATCACTTCTGTGTCACTGTTAGATAGAGGCACAGTATACTAACCTCGAAAAAGGGCATAGCAAAATAAATTTAAAATGGGTGGCGAAAGCCAAACACATTAGGTGCTCATCAACTGTGTGACAAAATAGCAAAAAAAAAGGGAATCATGGCATACATTAGAAAATGTCTTATTACAAGAAAAAAATAATTTGAATTTATCTTCTATGTGGACAGCTAGTAAGATCCCTGTCTGAAGTATTGTGTGTTACTACAAACCTCATTTCTTATAGAAGATAGACAGGGCAGAAGCAGAACAGAAAAGGGTAACAACACTGTTATGTGGTCTTTATCAGAAGACGTAGAAAAGGAAAAAGAATCATTAGAGCTTAAGATTTAAAGTCTTGATGGAAGAAGGCAGAAGTAAATATTAGAGAAATATTTAAGTACCTTAAGAGAATTTACAGAGTCCAAGTGGGTACACGCTTATAAAAAAAAGACTATGCAGACAAGAAAAAACAACCTGAAAGTAAATGGCGGAAGCCCTGAGGATACGTGGCATTTTTTATGAAAAGGGTTGTAGATTATTAGAGTAGCCTTCCACAAGGGATGGTGATATTAGAAAACCATGACAGAACTTAAGATAGCATAGGCGGACACAAGGCAGTTCTTAAACTCGCGGAGAGAACACAGTATGCAGTTAGTTTGGTAGGATAGTTTGTTTACTAAGAAAGCAGGACAACTGGTGGGCTAGGTGGACAAGACATTCTTTAAACACTGATAAAATAAAAAAGCCATCATCCTTTTATGATGCATTGTGCTATAATGAGAAGGCAAATGATCAACTGTACTACTCCTGTATACTAGGTAACTTATACTGAAAGAATAGAATCATATTACAAATGACAAAATGCTGCCAGTGTTTTTAAATGTTAGCTCTCAACCAATCAGGGACAAATTTCAACAGACTCGGGGACAAATTCAGAGAAAATCAGGGACAATCGAGGACGCTTTTAAAATATTAATGCTATTAACTTGAGACTTTGACAAAATCAGAGCATATGGATTAATATACCTTTTCTGGAGTAAAGAAATCTATAACTCTTAATCATTGCATACATACAACCTTGCCTAATCCAATCTGCTGAAACAAAAACACACAGACACTAAAATTAATTTTACTGAAAGCAAACCACTTTCTCTGAAATCTTAAAATTGATTTTTTAAAACTACTTTATTGAATTATCACTTGTGAAACAGGTAAACTTACATTTATATAAAAGCAATCAAACCATATTAACAAGTTCACATGTACAAACATTATACATCACATATATTGTAATATATCCTATAATCTAGGCAACATTACATAAATTATTGAATTTTTGCCTTCTCTTAAACCTCATTCCTCCTCCAAAACATGTTGCTGCATGTATTGTTCCCACAATATCCATTTTCTATGTAATTTACTCCTTCCCTTTTCTAAAGATCATACCTCTTGTTGTTTTATCTTTGCTACAAAATTCACTACTTTAAGTACATTTGGTTTAGATTTTGGTTTCCATTTTCTAGTAATTGTTATTTTGGCAGCTGCCAGAATTAAACTTAACAAGACCTTACTATGTCTAGGCAATTCAAATCCTGTATCCCAGCTAAAAATAATTTACTTAGTTACACTCATTTGCTTACCCAGTATTCCCAACAGAGTACTCTGTAGGGAATTCTTAAAGTCTGCCAACTCATTACACTCCAAAAACATATGTTTTTTCTTTCCCATTATACCGCCACTATTTGCCATCTACCAGATGAAAATACTTTGGCATCTGCTTGGGATAATAAATGCATCAATGCAAAGACTTCCAGGCAAAATTCCTAAATCTTCTAGACTTTGCTGCATATTTGGGAGCCATATATATGCCCTCACATTGTTTATTTGTGAATTGTGTATCTAATCTCTCTTTCTAATCTTTTCTGACTTCTGATTAATTCCTATAGTTATTGTGCCATATTTTATATGCCATACTAATTATCCCTTTTTAACAGCCGCTTCTGTTCTAGATTCAATTAAAAACTCAAACAGTCCAGATCTTTCATTTAGGATTTCCCTATGCCCTTTTCTTTGCCTATATTGTTGATATCAATCCCTGATAGGGAAGGCAATCACTAGCCTGCAGTCCAAATGTCTTACTGGCCTCTTCCCATTCTATTACCTTTCCTTGTCTAATCATTTGTTCCCAATACCTTGGTTCCTTTGCCAGATTCCTGCAGTAAATTCCATCCTCATCTTGTCTATTCCCTGTACCCTTAATTATAGTCACCACTATTGGCAGAACCTCCTTTCTCCATTCCTGTGTTGGCTTACTTATTAGTATATTTTCTTCTAATATATGACTATAGTATTCTGTATGACTGTTGTTTTCCTCATTAAGGATCTGCATCTAAAGTCCCACTCTTTCCTTATTTCTTGAATTACACCCCTGCTTCATCATCATTATTATTATCCCTTTCCACTTTGAATTGTACTTTTCTGCTTGTGTTATGTTTATGAGCCTTAACTGTGTACCTCTAAAATATCCCTTTACTTCAGGTAATCCTAAACCTCCTTGTTCTGGGGGGAGGATTGACTTATTCAACTTGTCTCTTCCCCTCCTCCTCTCCCAAATAAAATCTGTTAACATTTTATTAATTACTGTCCACAATTTCTGCTCTGGTTGATAAAAATATGCCTGATCTGTGTATAAAACTAAAGGGACTAAAAACATTTTTACTGCTTGAATCTTACTATCCACATCCATAGATGAGAGCTTCCAGTTTCTTAGTTTTTTTGTATTTTCTTTTGTTAGTTTCTTCCCCCATATCATTGGCTGCCATAACAGATTTTAACCCACACTCCTAAATACTTCATTTTATCATAGCACCATAAATATGGGTATTGCTGGATCAATTAATAGGTGGGTATGTAGTGTATAGCTATAACCTTTGTTTTATCTTCATTAATTTTAGATCCCCCCCCCAAAAAATAAAAAAATAAAAAGAACTGTCTCAGAATATTCCGTAACACAGAGATGCCCCTTTTTTTGGTTTCATCAGGTACAAAACTAACAATATAACATCATCTGCAAATAAAGGCAACTTTTTTTGAACACCATACCAATTATATCCATGAATTTCTGAGTCCCTTATTTTCTTTGCCAATGGTTCTACAGATAACACAAATAACAAAGGGGAAAGAGGATAGCCTTACCTGGTTCCTCTGTTCAGACACAGCATATCAAAGAATAACCTTCACACTTTGATTTTTGTCTCCGATTGCTCAGATATCCTCCTAATTAAGCTTATTATTGTATCATGAAATGCAAATGTTTCCATTGCCCTACTCATAAAATCCCAAGTTGCTCTGTCGAATGCTTTCTTTGCATCAAGACCCACCAATAGCAGCGGTGTTTTCTTATATTGTACTTCCCTCTGGATCATCATTTTTCTGTTAATGTTGTCAAATGTTTGCCTCCCCTCCACAAAACCACATTGGTCCTTATCTATCAATTTTGGCATAACATTTCCCATTTGTTTAGCCATTATAGCAATTAACACTTTATAATCATGGTTTATTATTGAAATGGGCCTATATGAAGCTGGATAAGATAGCATTTTTAAGTATTACAGCCACCACTGCTTTTTTCCAGGATGTTGGTGCCTCTCCACCTTTTAAAATACTGTTAAACAAAACCTTCCAGATATTTATCACTTTCTTCCTTCCTACTACCAAACTTCCACTGGAATAACATCTATTCTTGAAGACTCGCATGTAGATTGGTTATACATCATCATTTTTATCTCATCTACTTTTATCTTAAATGTTAATTGATAAGCCTCATTTGCCTCTAACCTTGACATACTTAAGTCTTCCATAAATATTTCCATTTGTGTTTTTTCATGATTTCCCCACTTCTTTGCTTTATACAAATTCTCATATCATTTTTGAAATATCTCTAATACCTCTGCAGGATCTCTGGTTATTCTTCTTGTTATAGGCTCCATAAGTTGAGCAACAACCCTTTCTTCTTTCTGAAGTCTAAGATGTATGCCAAAAGTTTTTCTGCTCTGGAGTTCTCATCAAAAAATACTTGCTTAACAGCAATTTTTCTTAACTCATGCATATTATCCAGGTAATCTTAACTTATGCATGTTATCTAGGTACTCCCTTCCTTCCTCTTTAACACTCTGCAATTGCACCTCCTCTTGTTCTGTGAGATTCCCCTTATTTTGTAATAATTTACCCTTTGTCAGCCCCTCTAAATAATTCTTATTACTTCTTAACCAAATCTCTTTTTCTTATATCTCTACCCTATTTTTAAACTCCACTTTCATTTTATCCCCCCCACTAGCTATAACTTCTGGAGTACCTTCTACTTTCCCTAATGACTCTTGGATAATTTATAGTACGCATTCCTTAAATTCCTCTCTTTTTAACACGTAGGTGGGGAAGTGCCAGTGTCACATCTTTATTTCATGCTGCATTTTTATCTTAGCAATTATTGGTACGTGATCTGAAATAGTTATTAGATGTGTATCAAAGTTCTCAATTAAATGGACATGTGCCTATGAAATGTAATTTCTAACACGTCTAGCCCAGTTATTGTACCTTGGGGAATGAATTCTCTCTGAGTTCCTGCTACTAAATTCACATATTTCATACCAAATATTTTCATATTTTTCATCAGAAATCTACACTCTTTTGTTATATTTTCCCTTCTGGGTCACCCAGATACATCCTCATTGTTGTAGATCAAATTCTAGTCTCCACCTGTAAGTAACATTCCCTGCTAAAAGCTGATTTTTTTTACCAATTTTTTTACAGCTCCAAAATAGCAGTTTTAGGTGGAAAATAAATGCATGCCAGTGTGATCCTCATGTCATGTCAGTAGCCCTTACTACTACAAATCTGCCGCTATCACCTTTTTCCTGTTCTATCACTGCTGGAGCTACTCTAGCAATTAGTATAAGTACTCCTCTTTTCATTTGTCCCTGATATTTTGCAGAATATCCATCCTGAAATCCTTTCTTTATCAAATTCACATGCTCGGTTCTTTTCAAATGTGTCTCCTGTAGCATTGTTATTGATGGTTTGCATTTCTTTCCTTTTTGTCTATACCTCTAAGACCATTCACATTCCATGGAAATTGCTGTCATTATTCCCACCTATTATATACTGCAACTTTTTTAAATGTCTAATTCCAGCTTTTGTGATACATGTTGCAATTAACATTGGAACCTAGGTCACATTAAGCAAGACTTTTTGTTTTAATAAAAAAATCTCAAACAATAAACCACTCTGTAAAGGCTAATTGTTAGCCGAGGTGTTAAGAGAATTGATTATGTGTGTGGAATAAAAGTTTTAAGGTTTTGGTGAACTGATTCCTAGTCTTTAGTGGTGGATTACAATAAACTAAACACATCCCCAGAACACTACCATCCTTCCATCCTCAATCCCTTTTCCCATTTTACACAAGGGGTCGGGGTATCACTTATGCAGTGACAATCATCTCAAGCCAAGGTTTACACTGCCAGGTGGCTACACCTGCTGCAGTAGTTCATTCGCACTACTCACACACATACTCTAACCTACAGTCAATTTAGAGTGTCCAAACCACCTACTGCATGTCTTTGGACGGTGGGAAGAAACCGGAGCACCCAGAGGAAACACACTTGACTGCAGGGAGGACATGCAGATGCTACACAGAAGGCACCCTAGCTGAGAATTGAACTGGAGAACCTCTTGCTGTGAGGCAACAATGCTAACTGCTGTACCACCGCGGCCACCAACCATAACCTATTAACTTAATATAAACACACATAACTATGTACATCTTCAAATAGCATAGTTTAACTCTCCTAATAGGAACATTTGTGTCAAATAGACAGCAGCTGCTACCACAAGCCCTAGTTAACCTGAAATTGAGATTATCCATGCTAAAGCACATATTGTTTATGCTTCTAATTCCACTAATTGGTGTCTGTTCTGTTTTTTTTTTTTTTATCTTTATTTGTGATCTAAAACTGTTCACTCATAAGCTTAATCTTAGTTTATGGTTTCTGGATGGAGAAACAGTGGAAATTAATGATACAATTAAAAGAGCCAATTATTTTAACACACCCCTGAACTTTAACATTTAATTATTCAAAAAGGCATGTGAGTATGAAGATGCGGAAGATATTAAGACAGTCAAATATATTCAAATATTATAACATGTCTGCTAATGAATTAACACTGTTTAAAGAATTGTCTAATGATTGTGAAACAAGACTTATGAAGCCTGACAAGGGGGGTGAGGTTGTTATAATGGATGTTATTGATTATAATAATTGCATGAGTGTTTTGTTATTAGATGGGGCTTATGAGGAAGTGTCCCATAATGAGATCAATATAGCTTTCAGGAACATTGATCTACTTCTTGATGACATGTTGTTACAGGATGAAATTAATAAAAGGGATTATGACTTTATGGTCAATGATAAATTAGCTTTAGCTAGTATTTTTGGAATCCCTAAGATTCATAAAAGTGTTAGTAACTCTCCTTTTAGACCTATAGTGAATGGGTCAAGATCTAAAACTTACTTCATAGAAAAATGGATCGATTATAATATAAATCCAGGACTGGAAGCTATTGATTATATCTGTAAAGATTCCTGGCATTTTTTGAGTATGTTAAATAATGTTGGTTTTTCAAATGAAGTTACTTTTGTGACAACTTACATATGTAATTTGTTTTCTTGTATCCCTCACAAGCGGGGTCTGGATTGGTTTGAACAACAACTTTTTGGCCTTAAGACTATCCATTCCAATAAAGTCAGAGTCCTGACTACATTAATGGAAATAGTTTTGAAGAATAATTTTATATATTTCTAGGGGCAACATTTTAAGCAAACCACGGGTGTGTCTATGGGGCTGCCTGTGCCCCTAGTTTTGCCAATTAAGTTATTGCACAGTGGGAATCTGATTATATCTTTAATAGTGAATTTAAAGATTATTGGACACTTTACACAAGATTTTTAGACAATGTTTTTATTTTGTGGGTGGATTCTGCTGTGAGATTGAATGCTTTTTTGACATATATTAATAATAGAGTAGACTTTCTAAAATTCTCTAATAAGTTTGATAAGCCAGAAAAATTACCTTTTTTAGACTTGAAAATTAAAAAAAAAGATTTTAAAAGTAACTGTTTTACTTCTAGTGTTATAGGAAACCCACCTTTTCTAATTCTTACTTTTTTTCTAGCTGGCATCCTAACCATCAAATGAAAGCTGTGGTTAAGGGACAGCTAGTTCGGATGGTGAGGATGGTTTCTACTTTGGATGCTTTTTATACTGAGTGTGAAGTGGTGCTAGAGATGTTTCGTAAAGGAGGTTATCCTGAAGACTTTTTACAGGAGATCAAAAGTGAAGTTGTAAATAAGAGGTTACATGGTTTTACCAGCCTATTTTAAATCCATTTAAGTCTGCAGTCAGGGGCAGTAATGCATGTTCAGATATATGTACAACTACTAATACACATTTACGTAGTGAGGTGAATTATAAAAGACCTTTTAATAGATCTTTCATTAGTACCTATTCATTGGGTAGTAAAGATATAGGTGAGGGTATTACAAAAAAAATTGAATTTATTTTTGGCCGATAAGCAAATAACTAATAGAATAGGTGACAGATCTTATTTTACCTATAGGAAGGGAAATATTTTAGAATGGATTTGGAAAATAATGGTAAAATACTTGATACAGCTATTTATCGGCCACAGGGTACCTTTAAATGTGGTTGTTGCACACAGTGCTGTTATATCAACAGTGCTGATAATTTTACTGTTAGAGGGAAAACATACAAAATAATTGGACATTTTACATGTTCTACGACCAATGTGGTTTATGTAGCTCAGTGTCATTCCTGCACTGCATTTTATGTAGGAAAGACATAAAGGAAGTTGAAACAGCAAATCTATGAACATGTATTAGATATTAGGAATAAAAAGGTGACAAATGCTTTATGTAAACATGTAAAGGATTTTAATATCCATACAGTATGTTCAGCGTTATGGTGATTGAACAGGTAACAACTGATCCTCAGGGTCAAATTATTAGTGAACATTTAGACAAATTTGAACTTAAATGGCAAATATGACTTGATACATTAAATCACCCTGGTATAAATGATTCATGTTCAATCAATTCTTTGTATAAGTTAAAGTATTATGATGCTTTCTAAGTGTTTTTGAAGAGTGTTTTAAAATGTTTTTTTAATATGAATATTTATAGTTGCAGTAATGTTTTTTTAAGTTTATGTACAGCTTTTATTGATTGTATTTTCATTAGTTGGTTTATTAATCATGTCATTATTCAGTGGCTATTTAAACTTGCTTTTAATATAGTTAATTGTTCCAATGAAGTTCCAAGATACAGAATGAAACTGCTTAACCAATAAAATTATTTAAAGTAGAATAAGATATTGAGATATTATTACAGCAGTTAGCGTGCTACTACAGGTGTTTTTGGAGTTATTTGTTTTTACTTCTGGTTCTGCATTTGTTATTGGGCAATACACCACCCATTTGGTAGTACAATTAAACCAGCATTACCACTAGGGGCTATTGTTTTAGGATAAGTGGCCAAAACAATGTTGGTACCCTCATAAATATAGTGACACTGATCACAACTGCCACATTTTTTCATGCTTCAATCTTTAACATAATTATTGTTAAGAGTAGCTTTTTCAAGACTCTATTTGAGATTAATAACCCTTTTATAAACCAACCTGGGTACATCAGACAATCACTTCTTCATATCAGGGGAGAAAAATGGGATAACAGTTTTTGCTCAAAATCTATTTAATAATGTCAGTCTTTGTACTGTACTGATAAACCATAGCTCTAGAATAGTCATCATCCACCACCTGTGAGCCCTTAAAGGTCTAGTGATACCATATAATAGGTCTAAACTTAGTATTCCTGTTCATTATAATTTCATCTCTAAAGCTGTCCACTAAACCCTTGGGTATCCCCTATAAAAAAACATAGTACTAAGGGGATCCAATTCAACATTAAACATCTTGTTGTCTGATATAAGATGTAATAGACTAATCATTTGTCCCCTCATAATATTCTGCTTCTGCCAAGGGGGTGACAACTGCTGTAGTATAATAAACTGAATAAATAATTTTCATAAAAATTGCAGAATCGTAATATCCATAACCAAAGTTCTTAAAAATCTTAACATCCAAAAAGTTAACAAATGTAGGATGATGCCACATTTAAATGCAAATATTCAGTAGATTCATTAAAATAAATCAAAAATTAATTTAAGGTCTCTTCAGAACCACTACAAAATATGAAAATATCATACAAATAATACACGTAGAATGTCAAAAACTCCCTGTGGAATGAATTGAAAACAACTGTTTCCCACCACCATAACATTTTGGGGGCAGCAGCTGCACCCATAGATACCCCTGTAACCTGTTTGTAGTATTCTCCCTCAAAAAGTGTATGATTATAAGTCAATTATGTGTAGCATATCACCTGCTCCGAGGTGATCCCTGCCTAACATATAAAGCTATGTCAAACCCAGAGCTGTTGGACATGCTACACCTAAAGAAATCCCAATCCCTCCGAGCTACATGCTCTAGGGACCTAAACCATGTCACCATAATAAACAGGACATGCTGGAGGGATAGATTCCTGTCCCAGAGACTTCCCATACTCTGGAACAGGCTACCCATCTATGTCAAGCAAAGTTCTTCATTAGCACTCTTCAAGAAAAATCTTGATGAGTGGATGGGAAATACGAAATACACCCCAGGGATCACTTCTATGTCTCTGCTCGACAGTGGCACAGGAAAATAACTTTCTTGGGTGGCGTAACCCAGGGAACCTTGTTGGATAGGCTCACGTAGGCCCTTGGGCCGAAAGCCTAGTACCTACCTATGAACCTAAGAAACTCTGAATACATAATCTATCCATTCAACAGTCATGGTGATCTCACTGACCAAAATTAGAACCAACATGTAGTACCTTCCGAAACCAATCAATACTCTCATAGTGTGGAATTACTGAAATTTCTTGACTTGTTCTATTTACAACATTTTGGTTATTTATTTATTTATTTATTTATTTATGTATTTTTTACCTATGCAAAAGTAAGAGAAAACATATCAGGTCTACATATAATATGATCTGTGTACTTTTACATCCTATCTCCGCCCTCAACAACCCAAGATTACAGCCTATTAACATAAACATGCTTTTGTCTAACTTTTCTTCTCTTTTCACACTGTAAGGCCTACATTTCTTCATTTCTTAATACCAAAAAGAAGAAAGAAAGAGAAAAGGAAGAAAAAAGGCATCTGTTTACTTAAATAACTTTATCACATACAAGAACAACTAAAAACACTTTACTATAAAACATGTAATTTATAGTGTGAAAAGTTTCATAGAAATACTGTTAAGAAAAGAAATTTTTACTTACAGTTACCTTTTTCCTTCCTCCTCTTCTCCCTCAGAGTTCTTCTAAACATTAATAACATGAGGTGAAGCAAATGCCTTTCAGTTTCACACAAGTTTAACAATGTCAACAAAAGTCCATGCTTCCCCCTTATTCTGATACAGCTGTATTTCACAAATGTGATTGATGCTTTGCAGGCTCACATTTATTCATTAATTTTCCTTTTGCTGGACTTCCTCCTGTTCATCTCCTTCCCCCAACTCCAGATTCTAGTTTAATTCCACGGTGCTCCTGATTCTTCTAGTCAACTCCTGCTCTTTTCTGTTTCTCAAGTATTTTCCTTTTGAACAGTGGGAAAGGTTTCACAGGCAAAGTCTCTCCATGTGCTTTATTATCAAAAGAATAAGAAGCAGAGTCCCCTTCTGCTTGATGACTCCTTTTTTTTTTGGGGGGGGGGCAAACTTTTGTATTTCCTCCTTAGCCTGTTCTGCATCAAAAATGACTTTGATTCTCCAGGAAAACAATATTCTGAAAACAGATAGATACAGCATCTTGAATCTCACACCTTCCTCTCAACATTCCTGATTACTGGAATAAATTTGTTTCTCTTTTGCCTGATGTACAATGAATAATCATTTTCCACAAGCACTCTAACATCTCCAGCTTTTACCACAGTTTTATCAGGATAAAATCTTTTTGCTGGTAGGTTTGCATCTTTACTAATAAAGATTTTGGCTGCTTTCTCATGGCCATATTTGGAGCATATATAAAGTATGCCCTTTCAATTAATAGTTCCTGTTGTGGAATTCCAGTCCAGCTGCTCATTTGTGCCTTCATAAAATTAATATAGTCTGTTCCTTCTAGTGTCTCTGGTACAGCTTTTTGTCCTCTAGTTGTATCATTTTTTTTAGACATCTCTTCTTGAGCAGTTTCATACTCAGCCAGCCTTTCTTTATTTTGACCTCTGATCTTTGCAGTTTTATTAACTCATCTGAAATACAAAGCTTCTTCCATTTCCACCATCCTGTTGTTATTTGAGTTGATACAGTCCTTCAGTGTTTCATTTAATTTAATCAGTACATTTGACTTATTTTTTCCTCTAGATTACTGGAAGCAAAGTTTTGCACAAAGTTGGAGCTTGAACTGTTCAAAACAGCTGCAGGATTCTTCCCAGTCAGAGTTTTCTCTTCACCTTTTCTAGCTGATGTTTTTCAGGCTTTCTTCTTTTCTTTTTTGTATGCATCCAGACAGTGTACTTACTAGCCAGTAATTGAATTTTACTCAAGTTGCCAATATCTCTGGCTGCAGTTTCTCGGTTTCTTTTTTCACACTGGGGGAAGTGAAGTTAAGCTGTTGATAGTGGACAGTCATCCTGGAGGTCTTCCAAAACTGAATTTTTGTTAGGGATTAAACTCCTGCACTCTTCCAATGTAGGGGAATGTGCCAGTGTACCCACTACTAAATATAATCAACTCCAATGTGGGGAAAAGGGAAACTGCTCTATTACCGCAAACTTGGTAGCATGTCAATAGAAGTTAAATGCACACACAAACAAACACACAGACACACAGACACACAGACACACACACACACACACACACACACATACACACAAAGCAGCTCCAAGCCCAACTCATGCAGTTTCCCTTCACCATCTGACAAAAATATGTAAATCCCTACAATATAAGTGATTCTGCTCTATTTTCTGTGAAATGTACTATCAACATAATAAATTATACTAAATGTATTTATCCTACTGAGCATTTGTAGAAAATAAACAGAAAAAAGTCATTAATATACAATGATGTGTCATTATTAAGAGAATGTATGTTAACACTTCTAAAAAACATCACACATATTGTTGGCATGGCAAAATATTTCGCAAAGCTTAAGCAAATTTATTTAAATTAAATCATTATAGAATATAATATTCTATAATGTCATTATGTCGTCCCTCTTTACTCAGCCCTCATTAGGTCAGTCATTGAATATAATGTCCCGTTTGGCATGTATCTGTCCAGACACATGCAACAACTGGAACTTCCGCAGAGATACCTTAATAAAAGGATACAAGGCCTAAACAACATGTTCAGCGTGGACCAACTCAAAGTCCTATCACTATATTCTTTATTCTACAGACTGCTAAGTGGTGACCTGTGTCTGGCATAAAAGGCATCCTCCGACCCATTACTGATGGATTTACTGCACATTAGCATGTCAAATGGCATCAGAAATAATCTGTTTAGGGATCTAAACTTCTTCTGCAACAGATCAGCTTTGAGGGACAGTTATATCTCACAGAGGATACTGCTGCTGTGGAGCAGACTCCCCCGCCACATAAAACAAAGTTAATCTCTGTGCATTTTCAAGTGCAATTTGAGTCTATGGATGGGAAACAGAAAATGTATCCCGGTACTGCACCCTGTACTACTAATGGACAGAGGCAACTCCTAAATGCTTTATCCCATGCATGGGTCCCCTCACATTATTTATGGTATGATCCCAGTTATTCCATAAATAAACACAACAAAGTCGAAGCTAGAACAAAAAAGCTTTACTGGTGTTTCCTGGTACTTCGGCTCATGCTTTCAAGGGAATGAATTTTACACCATGTCACACCCATTTTATAACAAACATGTCCCAATTACCACATTAATTACCCTCAATTAATTCATTAATATCAACCCCATAGACTGGCATAACACATATACTAAGGATGTTCTTAACAAAGCAGAAAAGAAAATAAGCAGGTGTCCTTGGGTGGCTAACACTCATTTTGGGAGAATTCATGATGAATTTGGGGCTAGATCAAATGGAGAGAGGGATAGGGATGACAGAATATTTTTCGTTAATAAATATTCACCTTTTTCTGACACACTTAGGGGGCTGGTTGAGAGGTTTTGGCCCATGGTCTGCAGTGATGCTAGTTTGGAAGGTTTATTTCCCCAAAAAGTTATATCCTCATACAGCAGATTCCTAAATTTAAAGGAGCTTCTGAGTTTGGGAAAAGTTCAGGTTTAGGGGGGCCGAAGGGGCTGTTTCCCTTGTGGTAGATATAAAGTGTGTAGTAGTATAAAATATTTAAATGGAGCTAGCATCAACAAAAGAAAATATAAGGCCTTGGATGAATTCAACTGTTGTTCATGTGGAGTGGTGTACATCATAGGATGTTGGTGTACACCCACAAAATGGTATATCAGGCAAACAAAAAGAATGGTTAAGAGGCATGTGATGGAACTCCTGGGGGATATCAGAAACATGAGGTTAGAAAGCCCTGTGGCTCAGAATTTTCATACATAATGGGGGTTCTGATATTAGTTTGTTCTTTTGTGTTTTGGCCAAGCCGCAATATAATCAGGGTAAATATTTTTCAAGAAAGCTTTTGCAGCTTGAAACAAAACTACTAATTAATTTTGGAAACTCTGCATCCCAAAGGTTTAAATCAAGAAGTGAATATTAATGTTGGTTAAATATCTTTGGTGAGAATTTGCAAAACTAAAAATATGTATTTTTAGAAAAACATGTAATTGTACAATTATTTTGCATTGTGTGCTTTTATATCTAGAAGGTTGATATATTTTTGGATTTGGGTGTTATGATATTCTATGGGGTTGATATTCATGAATTAATTGAGGATAATTAATGTGGTAATTGGGACAAGTTTGTTATGAAATGGGTGTGACATGGTGTAAAATTAATTCCTTTAAAGGCATGAGCCGCGGTACCAGGAAGCATCAGTAAAGCTTTTTTGTTCCAGCTTCGACTTTGTTGTGTTTGTTTATTGAATGATCCCAGTTATATAGTTATCAGTCATGGATAGGGTAAGGCCAATCTGTAACCAAATGGGGTAGGTTATTTTGAGCACAAAAAGAAAAACTGGCTAGGCTTAAAATGGCCAGCAATGGCAGCTAGCCTAGTACTTACCTATGAACCTACAGACCAATAGAAGATGCCATATGAAGGCCACAATGAGGGTGTGTGTAAGTGAAAAAATGCAAAATTAAACTGAATGGAAATGGAGAATTAAGGATAGCAAGCATGGCTCAAAGTATATGCACAATATGGTAGACAAAGAAAGTGATGATGCATGAGATAAAATGGAATCAGTCCAAGAAAATGAGCCTTATAATCTGATGTGTTTAGGATTATAAATACTGAAATTAACCAATCAAATCTTTCTTTGTACCACTCCAGAAGAGGGAATGAGTTACACTTAAACTGAAGTTTGACATAGTGACTCATAGCTTTCATGTTTTTCTTAAATATCTGCATATCTTTCAACCAAACCATTAATGGCTAATGACAAGGTGCAACAATACGAAAAAGATGTTGACATATACCAATATACAAGTCAGAAATGTTACTAAAGACCTACATATAGAGAAAATATCCCTGAAGGGTTTCTGTCTTTTTTAATTTCTCCAAATCTTTTGGGTTTCTAATACTATGACAGGAATGGACCTCATTCCTAAGTAAAGTATGATTAAACTTCATGGAATTAGTATTGTTTAAATCTTTGATGTCAGCCAGAAGTGTTCTTCGCAGCACTTGCAATGTGCCCAGTAATGACTCCTTCTGAAATTAATATGGAGTTACATATATTGGTAACATATCTAAATACGATTATAGATTCTTTTTTTATAAGACCCATTGCTCCTATTACTATTGGGACTGTCTGGTTATCTTTCTTCTGCATTGTTCTCATTTCTGCTTGCAAATCCTGATTTTATGACTTTGTGTTTTTCTATACGCAAGACACTGTAGTCACTGGGTGTGGCAATTTTAATAATCAATGCTACTTTTGTCTTCTTTACATGGACCACTGCATATCTGGTTTTCTAGACTCTATCTTTTGAACTGTTGGTAATAGATGATCCCATGTGATGTAAACTTCAACACTGTCTATGATGCTTTGTGGCTCATGTTTCCAGTGTTTTTCACCCACTTCAATACCATAATGTTTGCACAATCCCCACTGCAACAATCTTGCCACATGATTATGCCTTTCAGTATATAGTCCTTCTGCCATTAGTATGTCACAACCAGCAACAAGATGTGCGACTGCTTCCAATTCAAGGGCATAGTAACTGTCCCAATTATAGCCACACTGGTGCAGCGGTAGCGTTGTCGCCTCACAGCAAAAGGTTCCCCCGTTCGATTCTCGGCTGGAGCACCTTCTGTGTGGAGTCTGCATATCCTCCCCACGGTCGAGTGGCATTCGAAAGACATGCGTGAATGGGCGTGCCTTTGTTGAAGGTTGGGCGTCGGGCTTGCACCTCGGCACCGTAAAAAAATCTACTGCCAATCATTAGTGGACCGGAGTTCCACTGTGGCGACCCCTAACCAGGAAAAACCGAAAAGAAAAAGTAACTGTTCCAATGATACATGCGGATAAAGCATGGATATTAAGCTAATATGTATGTGATACACAAACCAGCAATGTTTAGTAAAGATTGGATAGGAAAGACTAATTTAGCTGACACATCCCTCGAATCAGACACTATTCTAAGGGATTTAGGCACTCTTGCTAATAATTCCTTATCATTTGACCATCATGTCTCCACAGTAGTTCAGAAAGCCTTTTATCTGGCTTATCTGATTTCCAAAGGCATCTCCACTAGATCCAGAGACATCTTAATTCCCCTTTACTCATATATTATCAGACCCATTATTGAATATAATGCACCTTTTGGCATGTGTTTGTCTAACCATATCACACAACTTGAGACACCTCAGAGACATAGTTATCAAGAGAGACTGTTGGCCCTTTCTTTGAACTTAGAATCATATAGACTCCTCTATGGAGATCTAAGCCTAGCCTTTTGAGCCATGAAAGCTTCAGCCATGTTTGACTTCCTATTCCTTTGTAGAACTAATGGTAATTCAAATACTCAGTTAAAGGTACTGAACCTTCATCAGCAGATAAATAGGACACATTGACATGATAGATTTATATCCCAACATATTCCTCAATTCTGGAACAAACTTCCACTACAGATAAAGTAGCATGCTTGCCACTTTCAAGATCAGCCTTGGTAACTGGATGGGCAGCAGCAAACTCTCCCTCAGTCTATCTTGTGTTGCCTCCTTGAAGGGAGAGATAACGTTTAAATAAGGTTTTTGGCTAGGCTTGTAATGATCGATAGACTGATTGCCTAGTACTTACCTATGAACCTATGAAGAAATGAAGAGTGCCACCAGAACAAGTGCCTAGCCAGGCCATTGATGCAAGACTAGCAGAGCCAGAGAAATGCTACAGGTGTATCCAAAAAGGTCATTTTCAGAGGTTGGATGCATCGGGTAGTATATGTATCATTAGAGGAAATTACACTGCTACTGAATGACTGCAATATCATTTATAATGCTATGAAGGCCTAACTATTATAACCAAAAGTAATGTCAACTGCCTAAAATGCCAGTACCTTGTATTCATGGATATTGTTCAGGGGCAATGGTGTGTGTGTGTGTGTGTGTGTGTGTGTGTGTGTGTGTGTGTGTGTGTGTGTGTGTGTGTGTGTGTGTGTGTGTGTGTAATATCTGGGTGTGGAATACATGGAATTCTGTTGTGTGTTATAGATCAATTACCTTGTACTATAGGCTTAGGGAAAGAGTTTTTTTTAATCTCAATTTTTTTTTTCAAATACATTTGAATGAATTCCATAGTATTTATACATAGCATCTTAAATAACTATATACACTATTTACATTAGCCTGACACTATAACAGATATTAATGTATACAGTTACTTTATAAGTATGTCCAATCCATTATCAGAGTGTCTGATCAATTATTGTATAGTGTCAATCAACGATAAGACTTTTCCCCAAAGGTTGTTCATAAATGAATTTGGAAAAATTCTTAGTTCTTTAATTTAAATTTCCAATAATGCTGTGGTCTTCAGTAGGCTGTAGAAGTCTTCCAAAGTTGGTATTGTGTTTGTATTCCATCTTCTTGTTATACACTTCCTTGAAACTGCAAGTATAATCCATACTAGATACATGTTTGACCTATTCAAATGAGGACCTTCGTTCACATTTAATAATACAAGAGCTTTAGTTAAATAAAATGATTTGTTAAATAAAGCTTGTAGAAAGTTATTAATACCATTCCAAAATGGCTTAATTTTAACACAACCAAACAAAATGTGGTTCCAATCTGCATTGTGCACTTGCTCACATCTCCAACATATTCCTTTTATGGAAGAACTAATTTTACTGATTTTGTCTGGGGTTAAGAATGCTCTGTACAAGCATTTCCAATTAAAAACTTTCCAGTATTGTGTAAAGGATGTATATTGTATTGATAATAAGATATTTGTTTTAATATCTTCAGTTAACTGTATTGAGAGTCCATTTGTTATATATTTCCAATATGAGGTTTTGGGTGTTGTTTTATAGTTTATCAATGTGTGTTGTTGTCTTTCGGCTGTTAGGGGTCGCCACAGTGGAACTCCAGTCCGCTAATGATTGGCAGTAGATTTTTTACGAACGTCGAGGTGCTGGCTCGACGTTCAACCTTCCACGAAGGCACACCCAGTTACGCATGTCTTTCGAATGCCCACCCAACCGCGGGGAGGACATGCAGAGTCCACACAGAAGGCACTCCCCACACTCCAGCCAAGAATCGAATGGGAGAACCTCTTGCTGTGAGGCAATATTTTGTAAAATTTTGAAATACTGTTTTCCATGTCAAAGTCATTATATATGATTTCATATATGTATTTCGTAAATTTAGATATTTCTTTAAATGAAGAATTGTTAATTATTCTACTTAAATCTTGTGAATATGACTTAGCCAGTCCTGTTGTGGAATTTTGCATGTTGTTTTTATTACTTGCATATCTAAAACTTTTAGTTATTTGATACAGTGGAGCTAACAAACAAATCATTTCTGTTCCCAGAAATTAATAATTTCTCTATATATTTTGTGTGGGAAGTTCTTTGTGACTATAAATGGTATTAAAAGATCAAACCAGATTTTTAAATCTATATTTGCATTAATAATTTTCCTAAATGAGTCAATGTAATAATTAAATCATACGAGTTTTAGTGGGTTTAGTTATGTTATATTGCATACTAATACATATGTGCCATGGCAAATTGTTTTTATCTGTTATTTGAAATTTCTTTTGTAAATCAAATTAATTTATTGATATTTCAGTTAGTAATTCTTTCCAGTTTGCAGAGTAATTTGGATGTATACAATCTGAGATTGTTTTAGATATGTTTCTATATCAGGAAAGTTTAATCCTCCCTGTTTCCATGGTCTGATATGATGTATTAAAGCTATTCTGTTTTTTTTTGGGAAACCATAACATTTTATTAGGGATGAATTTATTTCTTTAAGTATATTCCTTTCTGGTAACAGTTGTATTGCCAAGGCTATATACAGGATCTTGGGCAGTAAAACCATTTTTATTAAATGTAGTCTATCTTCAAATGTTAATACTATTTTGTTCCATTTTTCAACAGAGATTTTAATTGCATTTATGATATTATTGCAGTTTTCTGAGACTAATTCATTATTATCCTTGCATAACTCAATTCCTATATATCTTGAGGCAGATTCTTATGTCCCTATGATGTGATCCCCCTTAGTCTGCAGTTCTTTTTTTTTATTTAAAAATAAAAATTTTGATTTTGATTTATTGAAATGGAGTCCTGAAGTCATGTGAAATTTGTCAATTAATATATCTAATTCTTCTAATGTCTCTTTTGTATTAGATAATGTTAGTAATATGTCATCAGCAAATAGCATTACTTTAGAATTGTATTGTTCATAAACATCTATTCCTTTAATTTTTATATTGTTACAAATTGAATCTGCCAATATTTCAATAGCCAGAGCAAATAGAATTGGTGACATGGGACATTCTTGTTTAGTGCCTTTTGCTATATATATAGATTCAGAGGTAAAAGGCATAAATTGACATACGCTAAATTGTTTGAATATATATTCTTTAGGAGATGAACAAAGGATGCAGGAAATTCAAACAGCATTAGGATTTTGAATAAATAGTCCCAATTTAGGGAATCATGGCTTTCTCTATATCTAAGCTAATTATGAGTGTTTCTTTATTTTTTTAGTAACATACTCTATAAGATAAATTATCCTTTTAATATTGTCATTTGTGTGTCTATGATATATAAATCCAGTTTGATCATTATTTATTGTTTTAGATAGTGGTATTTTCATTCTGTTAGTTAATATTGTCATTTGTATTGTACGTTGTAGTTATTGTTTAATACTTCTATTTTCACCTCCAAATGATTTTGATTATTTTCAGCTTTTACTGACAAAAGTTTGGATTGTAGGTCCAATAATTCAGAATCCTGTTCTCTAGTTTTTTTTTATACCAAGTTAGGGTTTTGCCATATATGTAAGCTTTTAATGAGTCTCATATCATTATTTTATTTATCTCTGTGGTGTAATTAATATCTAAGAAGAACTGTCTTCTTCTTCTTCTTTCGGCTGCTCCTGTTAGGGGTCACCACAGTGGATCATCTGTTTCCATTTCTTCCTGTCCTCTGCATCTTGCTCTGTCACAACAACCACCTGCATGTCCTCTCTCACCACATCCATAAACCTTATCTTAGGCCTTCCTCTTTTCCTGTTACCTGGCAGCTTCATCTTTAGCATCTTTTTCCCAATATACTCTGCATCCCTCCTCAGCACATGTCCAAACCAACATACTCATGCCTCTCTGGCTTTGTCTCCAAACCTTTCAACCTGGACTGACCCTCTAATATACTTATTCCTAATCCTGTCCACCTTTGTCACACCCAGTTCAAATCTTAACATCTTTAGCTCTGCCACATCCAGCTCTGACTCCCGCCTTTTTGTCATTGCCACTGTCTCCAACCCATATAACACAGCTGGTCTCACTACCATCTTGTAGACCTTCCCTTTCACTCTTACTGGTTTTTATCTGTTATTTGAAATTTCTTTTGTAAATCAGATTCATTTATTGATATTACAGTTAGTAATTCTTTCCAATTTGTACTCGTCTGTCACAAATCACTCCTGACACTCTTCTCCACCCACTCCATCCTGCCTGTACTCTCTTCTTCACCTCTCTTCCACACTCACCATTACTCTGAACTGCTGATCCCAAGTATTTAAACTCATCCACTTTCACCACCTCTACTCCTTGCATCTTCACCATTCCTCTATCCTCCCTCTCATTCACACACATATATTCTGTCTTAATCCTGCTGACCTTCATTCCTCTTCTCTCTAGAGCATATCTCCACCTCTCCAGGGTCTCCTCCACCTGTTCCCTACTCTCAATACAGATCACAATGTCAAATGCAAACATCATAGTCCACAGGGACTCCTGTCTGATCTCGTCTGTCAACCTGTTCATCACCATTGCAAATAGGAAAGGGCTCAGAGCTGATCCTTGATGTAATCCCACCTCCATCTTAAATGCATCCATCACTCCCACCGCAGACCTCACCGCTGTCACCTACCCTCGTGCATATCCTGTACCACTCTTACATACTTCTCTGACACTCCCGACTTCCTCATACAATACCACAACTCCTCTCTAGGCATCCTGTCATATGTTTTGTCTAAGTCCACAAAGACACAATGCAACTCCTTCTGACCTTCTCTGTACTTCTCCATCAACAGTCTCAGAGCAAACATCACATCTGTAGTTCTCTTTCCTGGCATGAAACCATACTGCTGATCACTAATCATCACCTCCCTTCTTAACCTAGCTTCCACTACTCTTTCCCTTAACTTCATGCTGTGACTGATCAGTTTAATCCCTCTGTAGTTACTACAGCTCTGCACATCACCCTTATTCTTAAAAATTTGTACCAAAACACTTTTTCTCCATTCCTCAGGCATCCTCTCACTTTCCAAGATTTCATTAAACAATCTAGTTAAAAACTCCACTGCCATTTCACCTAAACACCTCCATGCTTCCACAGGTATGTCATCTGGACCAACAGCCTTTCCATTCTTCATTCTCTTCATAGCTGTCCTTACTTCCTGCTTGCTAATCCATTGCACTTTCTGATTCACTGTCACCACATCATCCAACCTTCTCTCTCTCTCTCCCTCATTCTCTTCATTCATCAGCCCCTCAAAGTACTCTTTCCATCTACTCAACACACTCTCCTCACTTGTGAGTACGTTTCCCTCATTATCCTTTATCACCCTTACCTGCTGCACATCTTTACTAGCTCAGTCCCTCTGTCTAGCCAGTCGGTACAGGTCCTTTTCTCCCTCCTTAGTGTCCAGCCTTTCATACAACTCTTCATATGCCTTATTCTTAGCCTTTGCCACCTCTATCTTTGCCATGCACCTCATCTCCTTATACCCCTGTCTACTTTCTTCATCTCTCTGACAATCCTACTTCTTCTTCACCAACTTATTCAGATAATAACCAGGGTTTGAACTCTTTAATTTTAGTTATATATGCTGGAATTCTGGAGTTAAAGATTAATGGTTTGTACCCATTTTGAAGTTTTAGTATCAATGAATTGTGGCCTGAAAAGGGGCAGGAAGTGATTGAGAAATTAATGATTTTAGAGTGTAAGTCATGCGCAGCAAATGTTTTATCTATTCTAGTTTGGGTACCAAATCTGTGATCTTGATTGGAAAATAACAAAGATTTATCTGCTTTAAATTTGAAAGTATCTACAAGATGAAATGATTCTACCCACTTGTTTAATGCTTTTGATACAGCAGATGTACGCAGCAGTCTTTTATTTGTAGTTTCAGAAATATCAAATATACAGTTAAAATTTCCTCCTAATATTAAGTTGCCTTTATAATTATTGGAAATGAAATTCAAGTGTTTTCTTGTTCTAATGCCTGGGAACCAGTATAGTTCGGCTAGGATCCATATTCTATTATATTTAACTATTACTAATGTCATAAGGCCTTCTTTATCTTCATACTTATAAATGATTTTGGGGTTAATCACATTTGTTTTCCATAACATTGTTACCTCTTTTGTCTTTGTCTTATAAGTGGATTGCACCAATATCATATATTCCTTAGGATTTCATTTGTAATTGTCATTTGTTTCGAAATTAGTTTCTTGAAGGAAGACAATTTGTGCTTTGGTCAGTTTTAAATATTTCAGTAGATTTGATCTCTTGCTAGGATTGTTTAAGCCATTGGTATTTAAAGATAATAAACTTAAATCCATCTTAGGTTATTTAGACTATGTATTTTTTGTTTTATTGTGACTATTAAACATTTTCCTCTGATAATTATAAAGTATATGTTTGAGCTTTTAAAGGAAATTATCATGTTTATACTTTGAGTGTTTACCAATAAAGTAATGTTTTGGTCAGGCATACTAAAATGCTTTTGTGAAATAAATTTAAATTAATACATGTTAACAAAACTAACAGCCACACTAGCCATGGAATGAAAATCATTCCTAATCTGATGGATAAACCTAAGTCCATCAGATTATCACTCATACCTTGACAATCCAGAACATCTGAGCTCCATAAATTTAATTATCATATGGAGATTATTTGTAATAGGAATAAGCAATATTTATATTATTTTGAACAGATATAGTACTATTGTAGATTAGACAGAATTCTAATACAATATAAATGTCTACTTATTGTATAAGCAATTAATATTTACATGAAAGATAGATGACAAGCAATTCAATCATAGTAAAGTAGGATGTATCATATATAAAACCTCAGTAAAAGATTATAGCACAGTTATTTAACATATTCACCCTTATTGATGAAGTCTTTCAATTACTTAATATAAATAGATGGTAATAATATTTATACCTAATGTTTATAATACAATGTATTTTTACTGGATATATCAGAAGTTATATTTCATTGTTTGCCAGCATTTAAGTAATCACTTTGTTGCTAACTTACTTAAAGCATCTACTTTGTTTTATGTGAACATTGATGAAAGTTAGTGCATTTTAATTATCAGTGCATCCCTCTTCCCCCATTTTCTACACATAAGGATTTTTATATCTGTCATTTCTTAGTATAAAATGAGTGAAATTATAGGTTAAAAACAACAAATTCACTTATTGTGATTAATGATTACAAATTCCCTTTCCATATTTATAAATTGCCATTTTATGGCATATACTGAACATTTTTAGATTTAAATGGCAACGTTCTATTTTGTATAATCAGCAAAGGTTAAACTGAGTGATTATTTTCAATTTAATACTATTTGTTCAGAATGTGATTGTTACATTCTGTGACATTCCTATTTCAGGCTTCTATTGTTTCTGTTGAACAACTTTGTCAGTTTGATGTCATGTTTTTTTTTTATTTTTTTTTTATTTAACATTTGTTGACCGGGAATGTCTGACTAGGTTCCACAGAGCCTGTTTTCAGCGGAGGCCCAGGGAGAAATGCTCCAGATGCATTAGTTACCTTGGTAACAGCTTAAGTATTATGTATGGTCAAGATGGGTTACATGACCACAATTCAAGTTAAAGCAATTATAAGACTTGTTATGCACATTTATTTATATTAGAAAATCATCATGCTTCCCCTTGATGTTCAATATAGTGTATGTCATTTATGACAAGTATAAAACAGTAGTGTTATTATACACAAGCCCATGTTATTAAACTGAGTGTCTATTGTCAATTTAATACTATTTATTCAGAATATGATTGTTACATTCTGTGGCATTTCAAGTTCAGGCTTCTATTGTTTCTCATGAACAACTTTGTCAGTTTGATGTCATGTATAAAACGTTAGTTACCTTGGTAACCTCTTAAGTATTATATATGGCCAAGATGGGTTACAAAAACTACAATTCAAGTTAAAGCAATTGCATGACTTGTTATGCATATTTACTTATATAAGAAAATCATCATGCTTCCCCTTAATGTTCAATGTAGTGTATGTCATTTATGACAAGTTAAGACAGTAGTGTTATTATACACAAGTCCATGCTATTAAATCCTGTCTTTAATATCTCAATTCAGCAGACTGCTTCATCTTATATGACAATTATATATTTTATGTCTAGATTTACTAAAATCATACATTACATAACTATTGTGTGTGGGTTTTTTAGCTGTTGCTTAGTTATTTGAGAGACCACACGTTGTAATCCTTATTCTTATTATTAGTTGCTTCCAAGCATGTTTATACAGTCCATAGACTTTAAATTATGTGACCCTTCTAGTTTCTTATTTGTTATAAGTATATTTACATCCTTACATACACACATATCAGTACATCAAACACGGGCAACAATGCCCATCCAGTTTTGCCAGAATACCATTCACTAATTCATGTGGTATGTTTCCAGGCTGTTCTTAAAATATCCAAACCAATATTTGTCTTGTTCCATTTTACCAGCCTGTTCCATGCAGTGGCCACTCTGCCAGTGAACCACTCAACACACCTTCCATTCCCACAGATATTTCCACAAAGGAAATCTGATGACTCTCTAGTACTTCTCAGCAACCTCAAACACCCCTAGAATCAGCTATCCCAATATGCCCAACACGTCCGAGCAAGATCACCTCCCAGACCACTGCAAAGGGTACTGCACAAGACCAAGTGCACTTAGTCTTTCACAATAACCCAGACTTCCACTCTTATGTAAGTCCTTAATGTGTTTGGACCAAAATACATTTTAAATACAAAATTGCGCTTATTGTTATTTTTTTTTTATCAAGAATCAATTTAATGAACTAAGCAAAGTGTTGGGAGACCATCGATATGTGTACATGTGGTTTAAAACAGCCCTTTTATTATATATATATATATATATATATATATATATATATATTTTTTTTTTTTAATCAAAAACTTCATTGCCGAGAATCATCTCAGAGGCTCCTCAGAGCTGTTAAGCATTATCATCACTCTCTGTTACCATAGCAACCTGGGAGCGTCTGTTTCTGTTAGTGTGTCTGTGTACTACATACCACAGGCTTGCGATGCACCTGAAGCAAAGCTTCACTTCACTGCAACTTCAAGCCTAAATTCCCTCCCTTTCAGTGGGGCAGCAGTCAGGAAAAGAACAGAGAGTAAACAGGTAAAAAAAAAAAAAATTTCCCAACAAGCCATTACAACAAGAGATAACACATTTTTCCAGCCTTCCCACCTCTTACTCAGCAGATGTATAAACAAACTATTCTCTTCCAAAATATCCCAAATCACAGTTTTATCCACCCCCTTCCCCTGGATCCGGGCTAAAACACCAAATGTCTCTTCCTAATACACAAGCATCAGTAAACCTCGATCACAAGCCACAACCCACAGCTTCCCGGAGATGAAAATGGCAACATACAACAGCTGTCAGATACAGCTGCATCCACACACACACACACACCATGTCAGGCTTAATCAAACAGCACTCGAAGCTATGATACCTGCCATAATTGATATTAACTATGTTTAGACAGAATTTACATTTACATTTGTACTAGCTGCCAGACACATTTGTACTAAGAGCTTGCTACTATTATTTAACCAGGATATGCATGACATTTCTAAATCATACTTTAACTGAAGAAGGCATTAGTCTCCATGACAGCATTTTTTTTCAAAACACTCTACTGTTACTGCTATTATATATGATGTTAATTTGTTACATTTGAGTCTAAACTCTGATGAATCGTACCTTGTTGAATTAGTTAATTAATTACTTAAATTATTATAAGTAAAATCAATGAAAAATGAACAAGATACGTATTCATTGAGTTCAAGTAGGGGAAATAGAAACTTCTATGTTTGCATTATATGTTGCTTTGTTTGGCTTATATATAATGTAAATAGTAACCCATCTTGACTTAGCTTTGTTTGTGAAGAATTATTGGACTCTTTGAACATTCTGAATAAATCATTACTGTTTCTTGGTTATTTAAGAAACCCTCCTTTTTTAAAATAAAAACAGATGACAAATGATGTACCATATCAGTTGATACTTTGAGATATGTTGTTGTAAGAGTTATTTTTTAGGACAGCTATCTTGGAATCAGTTTTCTTTTTGTTTCTTCTTTCTAGCATCAGTCCAAGGATTTGTTTATTTTATTCTTTTAAGAGTAGGGGCCATCCATTCCATTTCTTCTAGGATAGTAACTATATTGTTGTTTTTGATGAATATAGTAGCTCTTCTAAGTCATTAAAGGTTCTCATCTCATTGGCAAAAAGTATTTTTATCTTGGCTGGAAAGGCCAGCTGTGCTTTAATGTTGTTTTGTTTCGGCAGTTTTATTATTGGCCAGATTTTTTTCCTTTGTTCTAGTATCCTGGAAGAATCATCATTGTCAAACTTTATCAGACTTTGATTGTATTTTAAGGGTGATTTTCTCTAAGCAGATTTTAATATTAGTTCCTTGTCCAGAAATAAAAGAAATTTTATAAGTATGGATCTAGGTGGGGTATTTGTTGAGTTAGAATTTCCTCAGTGCTCTATGTGCCCTTTCAATTCCAAATGAAAGTCCCTCTTTCAAGTCTAAAAATTCAGGAATCCAGGTTGTTAATAATGAAATAATGTATTCACCTTCAGTGTTTTCGGGCAGACCAAAGATCCTTATGTTGTTTCTCCTTTCCCTGTTTTATAAGTCATCTATTTTGTTAAGCAGCCATATATTCTGTTTAAGCAGAAATTCTTTTTGGAATTCTTCCTCTTTGAGTCTCCCTTCAATGTTATTTAGAGAAGTCTCTATATTTGTTATTTTTGTATGGTGTTGCTGTAATAGTTTCTTAAGCGTATCAGTCTGTTTTTGAGAATTTAATTTGAGATTTTCTAAGTCATTTTTAAAGCCATCCATCTTCAAAGATAGTTCCAGTAAGGTAGATGTCATCAATTGCAGTTCTTTTTTCAAAGCAGCATCTGGATGAGAATTCCTTGAGTTGTTCATATTCAGTGACTCACTATATTTCCAAGTTACTTGACAGGAAAATATTTGTATATCTCCACCATAATTGATATTTATGTAGTTTAAAAGTTTATGTATATATTTCTGATGTTTTAAACTTAAAAATAATAAAGTTTTCCTATATTATTATACTAGTTTATGGAGCTCTCAAAATTCACTGCTCTAAGTTGGCCATCTAGGCTCTGCCCCCGGGAAAGAGTTTTTTGAAGTGATGAAGCCATGAGTCATGAACAAAGAATCATAAACCTATAGTACAATATGGAACAAATACTGCACAGAATGGAATCACATGTATTCTGTTTATATATTTTTGTATTTTTAGTACTGTTTAACATTCAGTTAATTTGAATTTATCTAGATGCAGTCATTGTATAAATTGTCTATTAAATATGCATTTTATGTAACATTTTATAAATACATGGTCTCATGAAAGCTTTGCTCACGAGTTCTGAGGTGACTACCTGTTTTCGGTAGTTTTGTAGCATTGTTGCAGTATTGTAGTCAAGATTAGTCTTTTAAACTTCTAGTTTAGTACATATGTATTTTAATTAGCTTGTAGTTACTTAGTTCAATTTCAGTTCCCAGTTAATGTTCTATTCCAGTTAGCTGCCATTTTTGTTTTATTTTATAATTTTTATTTTTTAATAAAGTTAGATTTGATTTCTAAAGAGTTTTTTTTAGGTGGAAGTAGTTAGAGGGATTTAGGCACATGTTTTAACGTACAATATGTGATAGTCTTTTTTTTCCTTTTAGCATAAAGTAATTGATTTTATGGATGAATGGTGATAAATGCCTGAGGATATGGGCAGAATGGTGATGAATGTCTGACAATATGGGTAGGATGGCAATTAGTGAAGAATATCTGTCCTCAAGCTCAAATGCATATATGTGCAAGGTTTGTGGTAGTATGGGGTTACTGTCAAAGGAGGAGGATTATGCTGAGTTGTATATACATAATCCACCTAAAACTACTATTATGGAGCTTAAGAAAATTCTGGGAGAAATAAATAGTTTTCAGCAAGGAATATTACAGGTGGGGACTGGAATTTGATTTGCAACAGTGCGGATGTATCTGGAGTGCCTAGAAGGGAAATATAACAAAAGTGGGTAGATTTCTGAAGAAATTTGTGAAAATAATTGATATGGAAGAAGTGAATTCAGTATTAAGAACCCAGACAGAATTTACATATTATTCCCCATGGTGCAATAACTGGGTGAAACTAGAGAGAAATTACATTTCCCAGGAACATATGCATTTAATTGAGAGCTGTAACATACCCCCCAATAACTATTTCAGATCATGCGCCAAAAGTAACTAAGATAAAAATGAAGGGTAACGAGGTAAAAATGAGACACTGGTACTTCCCCACCTATCTGCTGAAAAGAAAGAAATTTAAGGAATGGGTAATGGAAATTATTTGGGAGTTATTAGGGAAGATAGAAAAGTCTTTGAAAGTTATTGCTAGTAGGGTGAAAGTGTTGTTTAAAAATAGGGTAGAAATAAACGAAAAAGAGATATGGTTAAGAAGTAACAATAATTATTTAGAAGGGCTGACAAAAGTTGAAGTATGGCAGAATAAGAAGAATCTCACAGAACAAGAAGAGGTGCAAATGCAGAGTGCTAAGAAGAAAATAAGGGACTACCTTGATAATATTCATGAGTTTAGAAAGATTGCTGTTAAGCAACTGTTTTCATAATAATTCCAGAGTACGAAAATGTTAAGCACAATGATTTAGGCAAGAGAAAGTAAACAAGAGTTGTTTCTGAATTTAGGGATCCTATAACAAGAAAAAATAACCAAAGTCTGTAGAGGTATCAGCAATATTTTTGAAATTTTATGAACATTTGTATAAAGCAGAAAAATGTGGAAATCAACAGACCCACAAAAAGCATTCTGGCAGAATTTTGGAAGTTAGGAGGAGAAAAAAGTGATAAAGATCTGGAAGGTTTTGTTTAACAGTATTTTAAAAGGAAGGGAAGCAACAAAATCCTGGAAAAAAGGAGAAAATAAGGGACTACCTCACTAATATGCATGAGTTTAGAAAGATTGCTGTTAAGCAACTATTTTTGATAATAATTCCAGAGTACAAAAGAACAACAATGATTCAGAGGGAAGCAGAATGTAAGGAAAAAACATTGTTGTTGGTGGATCTTGATGCAGAGAAAGCATTTGAAAGAGTAAGCTGGGATTTTACGAGTAGGGCAATGGAAGCATTTGCATTCCCTGGTACAATAATAAGGTTAATTAGGAGGATATATAAGGGATTGGCAACATAAATCAAAGTGGGACAGTTCCGCTCTGATAAGTTGTGACTAATGAGAGGAAACAGACAGGGATGTTCATCTTATCCTTTGTTATTTGTGTTATATTTAGAACCATTGGAAAAGAAAATAAGAGACTCGGAAACTGAAGGATATAATTGGTACGGTAATAAAAAAAAAGTTGGCTTTATTTGCAGTCTATGTTATTTTGTACCTGAAAAAAAAGCAGAAAAGGACATTTAAGTGTTTTGGAACATTCTGAGACAGTTTCAAGTTTTTTGGGATATGAAATTATTGAAGATAAAACAAAGGCTATAGCTGTAAATTATCTCCTCACACATGAATTGGTTCAGTAATATCCATTTTATGGGGACAGAATAAAATGAAGTATTTAGAAGTATGGTTTAGAAAGGATTCTGTTATGGCAACTAAGGATATGTGGGAAGAGACTAAACAAAAGATAATACAACAACTGAGCAACTGGAAGCTCTTGTCTATGGATATGAATAGCAAGATATAAGCAGTAAAAATGTTGTTAGTCCTTTTCGTTTTATACACAGTCAATCATATTTTATCAAACAGAGGAGAAGTTGTGGATAGCAATTAATAAAGAGTTGAAGGATTTTATCTGGGAGCGGAAGAAGACAAGAGTCAAGTAGGATAAGTAGATACTTCCAATAGAACAAGATAGTTTAGGATTGCCTGATTTGAAGGGATATTTTAGAGCTACACAGGTAAGGCTTTTATACATAACATAAGCAGAAAGCTGCAGTTCAAAGTGGAAAGGGATGATGATGAAGCAGGGTGAAATTCAAGAAATAAAGAGAGAAGGGAATTTTGGAAGCAGATACTTGAGGAGAATAGCAACAATAAAACAAAATATTAAATTCATAATGTAGTAGAAAGTATTCTAAGAACTAAGATAACATGGAAATGGAGAAAGAAGATTCTGCTGATCGGGATAACTGCAATTAGGGGTATAGAGAAAAGGCAAGAGGGGTCTGGAATATGTTGGATTAAACTGGCAAAGGAAACAAGGTATTGGGAGCAAATAACTAGAGAGAGAAAGGTAGCAGAGTGAGAAGATGCCAAGAAGATTGATATCAGAGTATAGTCAAAGAGAAAGGGATAGGGGCTCCTAAGTGAAACACCTGCTTCGTTAGTGTTTATAGTTGAGTGTAAAACAGAAACTGCTGTTAAAAATGGAATAATTACTAGGGCATATAAAATATTGCAAAATAACTATTGGAATCAATTACAGGAGGTTAGAAAGGATTGGTAAGAGAGATTGGATAATCAATTCACAAGGAAATAATGGGAGGACATATATATGGCTACCAAATATGCAACAAGGTCAAGAAGACCTAGGATTTTTGTTTGGAGGGGATTGCATAGGTATTTTTATACTCTAAGCAGATTTTCCTCAAGTAGATGGCAAAAGATGGAGATCTCATGAATAGGAAAGAGGTAAGGTAACTGAGAACATATGTTCTGGGTGTGTAATTCATAGATTCATAGATTATTACTAGACTAATGACCAGGGGACCTTTCTAAGCCTAGCCAAGTTTTCTTGAAAGAATAATGATGTCCTGTATACAAATAGGACATTGAGGGCCAGGCAAGTTACCATTGTCCATAGGGGACATGGGTGCCAGGTCCACTGTAAATTTCCTATTCCCTATCCACTGGTCTAGGTTGCTCTTAAATTGGGTAATAGACAGACTCAGTTTCACATGAATGGGAAGCCTGTTCCATATGAGGATCAGTCTCTGGGGCACATATTTGTCTCTTCAGCATGTTCTTTTTATTTCACAGACAAAATTCAGGTTCCCTAGACCTTGTATTTATTGTACTGTCTGACTTATGAATATGCAGGAAATTCATAAATGTGGGGTTTGCAGATGCCTTGTGAGCCAGGTATAAATCACCCCTCAGCAATCTATAGGAGAGTGAGTAGAGGGAAAGGGCTTTAAGGTACTCTGCATAAGGCAGGTTTGTTACGCCTTGTATTCTTTTTGTAGGGATCCTCTGAGGTTCCTCTAGTTGCTGCATATACCCGGTCAATTACATACCAAAGGGAGCATTGTACTCTATGATTGGTCTGATAAGAGCAATGTACAGTGGGATAATGACCTCTTTGGACCTGGATGCCATGGCTTTACTAAGCTGCACAATATAAAAGGATTTCCTCACCACTCTGGCCATGTGGTGGTCACAGGTAAGGCTACTGTCTACATGGGTACCCAGATGCCTGACCACTGGTTTGACTATTAAGGGTATATTATTAACTTGTAATTAGTCAGGATAGTTGACTTCCCAAAGGGTACAATTATGCATTTCTTAGCACTGAGTTTAAGATCATGGCTTTGGCACCATTCAGAGATGGGCCCTCTTGAAGAATGCTACTGTCTGCAGGGGAGGCGATAATAACCTCCAGCTTGCAATCTTCTGCAGACTTAGTCATCCATAACCCTTCTGCATTTGTTTCCATTTCAGAGAAATACAGCAGAGAGTCAATTATCTGAACTAATTGGGATCGAGGGTAGTTTGGATAATCAAACTGTTTGGATAATCAAACATACATTGAACCAGATAAAAAACGTCTAAAATCTTGTTTTTCTGCATGCAGGGAATACACTTTTCAACTATCTAATGATTCCAGTAGACAATAAAGAATAATGTTCACACATGGGCTGGCTACAAGTTCAAAAAACACACTCAAGCAAATATGTATAATGTTTATATATTCAGACTATGATTTTCCTACCCAAAACTTTGGAAGGCTGCGTTTAGATAATTGACATTTTGGATAATCAACATTTGGGTAATCAACTCTCTACTGTAGATACCAAAGAGGAGCAGGCCTGGTACTGACCCCTGAGGGACTCTGCTAGTGACTGGCCTCTTTGTTAAGGTGGCTTCACCTATTTTGACCTCCTGGGTCCTATAAGGGAACCAGTTGGCTATCCAGTTGGTGATAGAAGGGGTTATACCTAAATTAGTGAGCTTGTCTATAATGCCTGAGTAGGGTATTGTATCAAATGCCTTGGCCAGGTTGAGGTAAGCTGTGTGCAGAGTCTTGCCTTCTTCCATTGGTTTGGTGACCCTTTCAAAGAAGTCCACCAGATTTAATAGACATGGCCTTTCTTTAACAAAGCCAAATTGTGATGGATCCAGCATTTGAAGGTTACCTATGTCCTCCTTTATCATGGCCATGATGATTCTTTCCATGACCTTACATATCAGGCTGATAATACTTATGTGCCTGTAGTTACCTAGATCAGTGGTTGGACTTCCTTTGTACAGGAATGACTGTAGCTATCTTCCATTCCTTGGGCATAAAACCTGACTGTAGGCTCCAGTTGAACAGTGATTCAAGTGAACCAGAGATGTCATATTTATTAAGCATCCTGGGATGTTATTGAGGTCCATCGATGCAGTGTTTTTGGCCTTGGAAAGTGCATTGATGACCTGTTCCCTAGTAATGGTTAGGGGGATTGTGGTATATGATATTTACTTTGGATGACTGGGGGGAGCAGAGGGTGAAATTTGAGCTGCACCTGTCAGCCAAAAGGTTGGCAATGGCCTCCAGTTCAGTGTGGGTGATGCCATTAACAATAAGCTTTGCACAATGTTGTGTATTTCTCCTGCTGTTACAGATATAGCTGCACAACGCTTTGTGGTTGTCCTTTACCTGAGATGCTCTTTTTCTTCAAATTTAGCCTTTGACGTATTAGCCAACCCTCTTAGATGCATGTTTAGATTGGTCAGGGCTGGGCTTTTCACATATAGGGCTTTGTTCCTCCTACGCTTGGCCAAGATTTTTTTCTCTTGTTGTATAACCAACTGATATTGTGATTCCACCAGGGTGGCTTGACTTTTGGGTTTGTTTCATTCTTAATACGAGTGGCACAGCTCACTCTATTCAGCTATCAATATGGCTGTACAGAGATTTTGTAAATAGCTCAGCATATGCTATGGTGTTTACTGGGTTTGGGAGTGCTTGGAATTTAGCCAAGGTGTCACTCAGTAGAGAGAGGTTAGCCTTGAAATAGTTCCTAAAGGTTTCTGATTTTACTGGGTCCCCAGATTTAATTTTTATTTCAAGCAATACTGCATTATGGTCAACTCTGACAAGCAAAGACATTACATTGGGCGAGAGACATTGTTCCCCCATGTTCATAAGTATAGGGTCAAGGATGTTTGTACCCCTGGTAGGAGAATCAACTAACTGTTCTAGGATGTTGGTATTAATGAAGTTTAGGAATCACTGGGCTTGTGCATTAGAAGTGGTATAAGATTTCCAATCGACAGAGGGGCAGTTGAGATTTCCTATGAATATCATATTGGTTCGAATGGTAGGGCACTTTAGTACATTGGGATAGGTAGTATGGATTTCCTGGGACATGGAGAGGGACCTATAGGTTGCAAGGATATGGTAAGAGACTCTGTTTATGGTGAGTTGCACCTGATAATAATCTTTGACTAGTCTGGATGAGAGGTTGTCATTAATATAGACTGAGACTCCTCCACCTTTAGTTCCCTGCTACACAGCAGCTGGTCTAAAGGGGTGAAAGGCATTATAACTTTGCATTGTTGGGATACTCTCCATGACTTTAAACCATGTCTCTGTTACTACACAGATGTCTATGCTCTCCAGAGACAGAAAGGCTTTCAACGAGTTGAGTGTCTTGTTAGGATTGAGCAGTACCACCTTCAGACATTCCTTCATAGGTTCAGTTAAGTTGGGAGGTTTATCAGTTTGGCATTGCCTAAAAAAGGCTGTATGGGGTGGAAAGGGTCCTTGACAACATTCGAAAGCCTAGAGGGGATAAGTGCAGACCATCCCTGGCAAAGCAGTGTGGTCTGTCAACTATGTCCTCCCAGTCCATCAAATATTGTACTCCCTTGGATTAATACCAGAAGCTAAGCCAATCATTAAAATCAATCATTTTCTGTTGGCAACGTGCCATCATCCTTGGAGAAGGTAGTATGTTGTTCAGTGCTAGGCTCAAACATGCCTGAGACACATAATAGGTTCATAGGTTAGTACTAAGCTAACTGCCCTTGCGAGCCATTTTAAGCCTAGCCAATTATCCCTTGTGAGGCTCGATCATGTCTCGCTTCATATAGTCAAGGGAGGTATGTCTCAGGTCATTAACACCCACATGAACTATGACAGAGTCATACTGGTACCTGTAGTTTAATGACCTGAGCACCTGTATGACTTGAAGGATCCTAGCCAAAGAAAGGCAGCTAACCGTGACTCTCTCTTTACTCAGTATGGTGAGGGGAACATGGGTGTACCAGGATCATAGGAGGTTACTAGGCTATTGGCCCTAAGGCCCTTACAAGCCTAGCCAAGAGTTTAGCCCATGTTTAGACAAGTCAGCACCTGATGCCCCTGTCCAGCAGTGACACAGGTGGAATCCCAGGGGTGTATTTACTGTTTCCCATCCAGTTATCCAGGTCACACTTAAAAAGGGGTAAAGAGGTACTCTGCTTGACGTGGAGAGGGAGTCTATTCCACAGATGGGGGGGGTCTCTGTGACACAAATCTGTCCGGCCAACAAGTCCTGTTGATGTCACAGACCAGGTTGAGGCTGCACGTGCGGGTTACTCAAGTGGAGCTTGACTTGCAGATCTGCAGCAGTCCCATCAAAGTCGGGTCCGTGATCACCTTGTATGCCAGATAGAGGTCACCTCTGAGGAATCTGTATGAAACTGAGTAGAGGGTAAGGGCTTTTGGCCTATCTGTGTATGATAGATGTTTGAGGCCCTGGACTCTCCTGGTGAGGAACCTCTGTGGTCTCTCCAGCTGCTGCATACCTTTACAAGGTACATGCTGAAAGGGGCATTGTACTCAATAATGGGCCTTATAAGGGAAGAACACAGGGATGTTATGACCTCTGTGTCCCTGGATGAGATACCCTTACTTATGAGGTGGGCCATGTAGAATGCTTTCCATACAATGGAAGCAACATGGTGGTCAAAGGTCAGGTTGCTATCAACCTGGGTGCCCAAATCCCTCATGACTGATGGCATGCTTAGAACATTGTTATAAATGTGGTAAAACCAGTCCTGCTGACTGTAAAGCTGTGCTAAACCAAAGAACCAAGTAGTATGAGCAAAAGGTGTAGAACACAGCACCACAGCAAACCAATAAAAAGCAGATGGCAAAGAGCAGTGTAAAATCCAAATAGACTTTTATTCGAACACAGGTGAGCAATTTCACAATAAAATCGCTTCTTCAGACCATACAAAAAATCAGAAGCATCTCAAATATTTAAAATGCAATCAAATATGGGTGGGATGGTGGCCTAATGGTTAAGGTGTTTGCCTTACAAACACAAGGTGCAGGGTTTGAGTCTCATATGGGATAACTGGCTAAGCTTAAAATGGCTCATAAGGGCAGTTAGCTTAGTACTAATCTATGAACCTATGAATTAAATGTCTACCAATAAAGAACATTCAAGTACAATAACCATAAAAATTTAAAGGCACAGCTTTCTTTTAAGCAGAAACCATAACAGGCTATTGCCATAAAAACACACATAGCAGTATACTTATTTAAGAAGCATTCTTTCTTTCAGAACTGGCTTAAGAGGTACTGATTCATTCAAACCTGCACCTCTATGTGCTGATAATTTGAGAATCCATCTTAATTCTTTCCCTTCTGTGACATTAGTTACATCACCCAACCTAAAACTTTCATAAATTACTTCTACTGCCATAAACTTGAACCAATGGTTAGTGCCTTTCTCTAGTATATGTTTAGCTAAGGCACTATAACTATTGCCCTTATTGGCACAATAATATTGGTCTCTAATTCGTTCCTTAAGTCGCCTATTACTTTTTCTGTTTACTGGGAAAATGTAAACATCTTAAATGTTGACCAATTTAATGTGCATGTAAAATTCTACTGGCATTTTGTTGATGACATATATTTTTTTGGAAAGGAGACCTTGAAAGTTTAAATAATTTTCTAAGTGCTATAAATTCAAGTACATCCTTTCTTAAGTTTACTATGAAACATTCTTGCACTTATATAGATTTCCTTGATGTTACCCTGTATAGGGGCATAGATGGAAAGCTGCACACTAAGAGATATAGAAAACCATGTTATACACATAGTTACCTTGAATGTAATAGTATGCATCCACCACATATTTTTGAAAATGTGGTAAGAGGTCAACGTTTAAGAGTTTCTAGGTTCCACGATAAGGAACAAGAATTTGAAATAACTATGTGTTCCACTAGTATGGAATTTATAGAATATGGTTATAAACCTTTTGAAGTTAGTAAAGCATGTGAAAGGGTTAAGTTAGACAGACAAAGTAGTGGATGCCCGTTTATTTCACATAAAGAAAACATAAGAAAGACTGCCCATAATAATTGTTATAGCAATGTAGCTTATTGTATGACTTTTAGTACTGACAGCATAGATATAAAACATATTACAAAAAAAGGCATATTTTGTCTTCTGACCCTATTCTAAGTGAGTTTGTTAATGCAGCTCCAAATTTTGTTTATAAAAATAAAAAATCGTCGAAAAGACAGCTTTGTTTCCCTAATACAAGTAAACTAAAGCAACCTAGTATTAGAACAACTAGGTTTGGTACCTCTGTCTGTGGTAAATGTACTTTTTGAAAATACAATGATGTATCCAATACATTTATACAACCAGACAATGGTAATCATTATGTTTTTAAAGTTAAAGCTAATTGTGACACTAAAATCTTAGTTTATTTAGCAAAGTGTGTGACTTGTTCAAAATTTTATATAGGAAAAACTAATAGGTGACTTAAGGAACGAATTAGAGACCAATATTATTGTGCCAATAAGGGCCATAGTTATAGTGCCTTAGCTAAACATATACTAGAGAAAGGTGCTAACCATTGGTTCAAGTTTATGGCAGTAGAAGTAATTTATGAACGTTTTAGGTTGGGTGATATAACTAATGTCACAGAAGGGAAAGAATTAAGATGGATTCTTAAACTATCAGCACATAGAGGAACAGGTTTGAATGAATCAGTACCTCTTAAGCCAGTTCTGAAAGAAAGAAAGCTTCTTAAATAAGTGTACTGCTATGTGTGTTTTTGTGGCAATAGCCTTTTATGGTTTCTGTCTTAAAAGAAAGCTGTGCCTTTCAATTTTTATGGTTATTGTACTTGAATGTTTTTTATTGGTAGACATTTAATTGATTGCATTTTAAATATTTGAGATGTTGCTGATTTTTTGTATGGTCTGAAGAAGCGATTTTATCGCGAAAGTGCTCACCTGTGTTTGAATAAAAGTCTATTTGGATTTTACACTGCTCTTTGCCATCTGCCTTTTATTGGTTTGCTGTGGTGCTGTGTTCTACATTTTTGTTCATTGTTATAAATGTAATAACTTGTGGGGATGTCACTCTTCCTGAAGGGGATGATGATGCGTTTTTTGGTATTCAGCTTGAGGCCATATTTCTGGCACCAGTCATTTGTCTGAGTGAGACCCTCTTAGAGGATGTCCACATCACTAGGGGAATTGATGACAGCACCCAGCTTGCAGTCATCTGCAAACATGGTCAGCCATGGCCCACTGGTTTCGGCCTGCACCTCAGAAAAGTATATCCCAAGTAACAGAGGCCCCAAGACCGAACCTTTTGGTATGCCGCTTGTTACGGGTCTACTGCTTGAGGGGGCTTCCCCTATTTTGACTAGGTGGGTTTTATCAGTGAGCCAATTTGCTACCCAACTGGTGACATATGGATTGATGCCTAGTTGAGAGAGATTATCTATTATGCCCGAGTGGGGAATGGTGTCAAAGGTTTTGGCCAGGTCAAGGTAGGCAGTGTGCACTGTCTGTCCCTCATCCATGGCTTTAGTGACTGTCTCAAAGAAGTCGACCAAATTTAACAGACATGATCTCCCCTTGATGAAACCAAACTGTGAAAAATCAAGTGTTTGGAGGTTGCCAATGTCCTTGTTAATGAGAGCCATGATAATCCATTCCATGGCCTTGCAGATCAGGCTAGTTAGGCTGATGGGTCTATAATTTCCCTGATCGGTGGACACTCCACCTTTGTGCAAAGGGATGACAGTGGCTGTCCTCCACTCAGCCAGGACAAAGCCAGTACTCAGGCTTTGGTTAAATAGGGACCCTAATGGGGTTGCAAGTTCCTGCCTGAGTTCATGTAGGATGCAGCCTGGGATGTTATCGGGCCCCATAGAGGCTGCATTTTTTGCCTTTGAGAGAGCAGTGATGACCTGTTCCCTAGATATAAGGGCAAGGGGGCAGGTACTGGGGATGTCCTGATTTTCTGATGGGGGACAGAGGGGTGAAGTGTTTGCTGAATCTGTCAGCCAGCAAGTTTGCTATATCTACGGCATTTGTATATGTGGCATCCTTGACCACCAGTTCTGAACAGATCTGGGTGCTTCTTTTGATGTTGCAGACATATGGGAAGAAGGCCTTTTGATTGTCTGTAGTAGATGTGGCCAATTTGGACTCAAAGTTTGCTTTGGAGGATTTCATTAGTCCTCTTATTTGCTTGTTCAGGCTAAGGAGACATTACTTCCAATTGACCACCTGTTCCTTCTTGGTCTTGGAAATCTATTTTTTCCTGTTATAGAGTTTATTTATTGCAGATGTCCACCAGACAGGTTTACTTTTCCTTGTGGAGGATGATTTAGTCCTGTCGGGTATTCCTGATTCAATCATCATTCTCTTTCGGCTTTTCCCGTTAGGGGTCGCCACAGCGGATCATCTCTTTCCATTTCTTCCTATCCTCTGCATCTTGCTCTGTCACACCAACCGCCTGCATGTCCTCTCTCACCACGTCCATAAACCTTATCTTAGGCCTTCCTCTATTCCTCTTACCTGGCAGCTCCTTCCTTAGCATCTTTTTCCCAATATACCCATCATCCCTCCTCAGCACATGTCCAAACCAACGCAATCTTGTCTCTCTTGCTTTGTCTCCAAACTGTCCAACATGAGCTGACTCTCTAATATACTAATCCTATCCATCCTAGTCACACCGAGTGCAAATCTTAACATCTTTAACTCTGCCACATCCAGCTCTGACTCCTGCCTTTTTGTCAATGCCACTGTCTCCAACCCATATAACATAGCTGGTCTCACTACACTCTGTCACAAATCACTCCTGACACTCTTCTCCACCCATTCCACCCTGCCTGTACTCTCTTCTTCACCTCTCTTCCACATTCACCATTACTCTGAACTGTTGATCCCAAGTACTTTTACCAACTCTACTCCCTGCATCCTCACCATTCCTCTACCCTCCCTCTCATTTACACACATATATTCTGTCTTAGCCCTGCTGACCCTCATTCCTCTGCTCTCTAGAGCATATCTCCACCTCTCCAGAGTCTCCTCAACCTGATTCCTACTCTCACTACAGATCACAATGTCATCTGCAAACATCATAGTCCACGGGGCCTCCTGTCTGATCTCATCTGTCAACCTGTCCATCACCACTGCAAATAAGAAAGGACTCAGAGCTGATCCTTGATGTAATCCCACCTCCACCTTAAACGGATCTGTCACTCCCACTGCAGTCCTCACCACTGTCACACTACCCTCCTCATACAATACCACAACTCTTCTCTAGGCACCCTGTCATATGCTTTCCTGATTCAATGCATCTATATAAATGCTTGTATATTGCTTTGATGTAGTTTTGGATATTGGTGCCAGTTCCTATAAAGGGGGAGGGGCTGTGAAGATGTTTATACCATCCCTCAGGAGGCTGTAATCAGCTTTGGAGAAGTTTTTATGTCTGACCCTAGCTAGATGGGGATTGGGGGAGATGGTGACTTCGAAAATGACCGCTTTATGGTTGGATCTTACTAGGGAGGATGATACTATAGGGATGCTGCAGTGGTTGCTCATGTTGGCTAATACCAAGTACAAGATATTTTCACCTCTTGTGGGGGCATTGACTAACTGTTCCAAGGTGTTTGCATTGACAAAATCGAGGAGTCTCTGGGCATTTGTGTTCTGGCTTGATTAGTTCTTCCAATCTATGTTTGGGTAGTTAAAATCACCCAGGACCATGGTAAAGGGTTGAATCTTAATAGATTCGAACAGGTCCAGATAGGCGGAATGGGCATCTTGAGTCAGATTTGGGGGCTGGTAGTTAGCTATGATTTGAATAGGGGTCTTGTCAAATGTTAACTGCACCTGGAGTGTCTCCTGTGTGTCATAGTGTTTGACCAGCCTGCAGGTGTGTATGTCTTTAATACATATTGAAACTCCACCTCCTTTGGCTTTACTGCCATTTTCTGTTTGTATTGTGGCATCATTCTGGGTGACGGCAGAATGCTGCTTAAGACTAGGGACATACCTGCCTGGGACACATAATCAGCAAGCTCAATCATGTCTCTCTTCATGTAGTCCATGGAGGTACATCTCAAGACAGCCACGCCAACATAGACTATGACAGAGTTATAACAGTACCTGTTGTTGACAGACTTGAGTGCGTATGTGATATGGCAGATTCTGGCACCTGACAGACAACTAACCATGACTTTCTCCTTATCCAGCCTGGTGAGAGGCACATCTGTGTGTCTCACAATGGAGTCTCCTATGACTAATATGTTGAGTTTATGGTGAAGCCTCAGTGGCTGTGAGACACAGGTGTGTGGACTATGCGTGGTATGTGGTGTGGAGGGGTGTGGAGACTGTGTGTGTTTTTGCCTCTGAGGTATGTGTTGTGTAGGTGTGGGTGGTGTATGAGGTGTATTGATTGTGCTGACAACCTTTTTGGTGCCAGATATACTGGCTTGAGTGGGAGAGAGCATGGACTCTAGTTTCTTAATGTAATTGCATCTCTCACAACTTGTGTTTCTAGGTGGTAGTAGCAGATGGTTGTCCGTGTACATGAGGCAGTTGGTACACTGTCTCAGGATGCCCTTATCAACCAGACTGGCTTTGAGAAACTGTAGGAAATTGTCCATCCATATTTGCTGAATCTGAGGGAGAAAGGCCAGGGAGAGCTAAGGGGTGAGCCTAAAGCCCAAGTATTTAAACCAAAACTAAGAGGCTTAGAATAATACTTACAAATCAGACAGGCTACAAACAAGCCATAATGAGTGCAACAAAAAAGATGCAGTTGAACTCTGTAGAGAACAAGCAGCAAGTAGCAGGAAAAAGCACGATAAAGTAATAGAGTAGTAGGAAGAAACACAAATACAGGAAAAATATAAGTAGCTGAATACATTTTTTAATATATATATATATATATATATATATATATATATATATATATATATATATATATATATATGGGTCTATAACATTTCGCCGAAAATTCCTGACATAGGGTCCAAATCGACGAAAATAGTACTGACAGTGTATATGCCCTTTTCCCCCACTGTAGTGCAATCTCAAAGTGAGAATATTAAGGTGGGGGGGTGTGGGGGGGTGGGAGGTATAGCCCCCCCCCACCTACTCAGGTTATAAACTACTTTCTTACCCTTTTAATTGGGACTGGACAATATAAAACAATACTAGACAATATTAAACTGTACATAGCCCCCCACCCCCCGCTACTTTAATATTCTCACTCCAAGATCGCACTACAGTTGGGGAAAAGGGCATGTACACTGTCAGTACTATTTTTGGCGAAATGGATTTTCAGCAATTCGGACCCTTTGTCAGAAATTTTCGGCGAAATGACACTGATCCATACATATATATATATATATATATATATATATATATATATATGACACTGATCCATACATATATATAAAGTGGAAAGGGAAAGAGGAGGAACAGAAGATAATTCAAGGTTAAGGGACTAAGGGGTTTGGCGTTCCCAAATGATCTCTGTATTAGCCAGAATGAGTTAATAAGATGGGACTGGGGGGAGTGTCCCCAATCAAATTTACAGTAAGGGTGGGCAACTGCAAAAGCCACCAACTTTAAGAACACAACAGCACTTGGGTGGGAGGGTAGGAGAAAAACAAAATTCGGCCACAAGTCAGCAAATATATAAATGCAGACATAGATAAGACAGATAAGAAAATAATTAAGTCAAGCAAGAATAAAGACAGTGCAGAACAATGAACAGGAAATTTAGCTGTGTGCTGGTTTGCCTTAATGGCTTAGCAGCAGAGGCAATAGATACAGTGTTACTATGTGTATCTGGTAACAGAGTGTTTAAATGATGGCTAAGAACCCCTTTTTGGATTGTGCTATGCAGGAAGTCTTAGTGCTTTAGGAAGGTTACCTGTAAGTGCTTCAGCATAAGTGGTTTTATGCGTAGGGTCTTTAATCTGTGCAGTAGGTATGATGCAAGTGCCACAGACAATTTTGTTTAGGATTAGTTTTTGTTGTATGAGAGAGTTTTACCTCCATGTGAAATGTGTATTTACACCTCTCGCATACCTTGTCTGTTTTGTTAAGAAAAAGTGGGCTGGCAGTGTACATGAGGCAATTGCTACAATGCCACAGAATACCCATCTCAACCAGATTGGCTATAGAGAGAAAGAGTCAACAAGTACATATCCATGGCTACTGATCTACTAGGGAGGAGTGAGCAATGAGGTGACAGACTTTAAAAATTCCCTACAGAGAACTCTGTCAGAAATTCTGGGTAAGCAAATGGATGCAACTAATGCAATATTTTTTTGAGCTGGGATACAGGATCGGAATTGTCTAAACATAGTAAAGCCTTGTTAAGTTTAATTCTGGTGGCTGCCAAAAAACCAATTACCAAAAAATGGAAATCAGTGTCTAAACCAATCATATTTGAAGGAGTGACTATTGTAACAGAGATAAAAGAACTAGAGGTGGGATCTTTAGAAAAGGGTAGGAGCAAATTACACAAAAAATGTAAATTGTAGGAGAAATATGTGCAGAAAAATGTTTTGGCGGATGAATGACAGTTAAGAGATTTCAGAAATTGGCCAACTTATGTAATGTTGGATTGATTATATTATACAGACAAATAAATGTGATGTATAATGTTTGTAACTGTGAACATGTTAATATGGTTTGTTTTCTTTTATTTAAATGTACGTTTGCCTATGTCACAAGTGATAATTCAATAAAAGTGTTTTTAAAAAATGCATATTTGTGCATACTCTGGGCTAGAAACTGTTGTTGGATATGGGTAAAATAGATCAACCCTTTTCAGTTTATTACCACCATAACCCTCACCAGGATATGTGGTTTTGGAAATGATGATGATGACTACACTTTAAGGAGACAAGCAAAGGGGTGGAGTTGAAGAGGAAAGATTAGGAGAAAAGGGTGTGGATGACAGCTAAAAGGTTGATAATGTAAGAGTAACTTAAAATATTACTTCATTACAGTGACAGAGCTCTGAAATGTATTTTCAATGACAATGGTGCATAGCAAATTAATGTAAGGATTCCAATATGCCAGGGACAAATGTGACATATACACCAATTGGTGGCTTCGCCTGATGGGCCACAGGGACAGATGTGAGAAAGGATGGGGCAGGAGTACTGACTAATTGTTAGCTACAACAGTATGGTATGGTCAATACAACACAGAGCTTTTATTTACTGGCCACTTGTACTCAGTGGAATGTCGTGAGTGTGTTTTACAGAATGTTTATCTGTCAAAGGCTGTTTTATTTGCACTTTTCCATCATTTGGCTCAAAGTCTTTCTTTTGCCTTGGCAAAATACTAATTTTACATAGTGAAAAGTAGTCCTGACAGAACAAACAGATGTAAATTCATGCACACAAAGTAATGTAAATTAAAATTCCACTCCTTCTTTGGCTCAGCAGTCCTTCACAAAATCCATCATTATCAAGCTGGTATATTCAATGACATGAAAAATTATTGATGTCATCAAGCAAAGTTTAAGTATTAAAATCAGTCCGACACAGGTTATACTTGACCTAAACAGAAAATAGTCTCACTGACACCTCTACACTTATCAAACAGGTAGCATCCCCTGTCAGTGCATTTACTAAACATGGGTGGCACATCTTAAAATCACTGTACTAAATATGTCTCTTATAACATACAGCACTAAGGAATCTCCTTTCAGTCAGAAATAGTGTGCCAATTATATCAGGGAAATTTGCCTGTGATGTTCCAGCTTTGTATTTTTGGTGTAATGTTGTTGTTGTTGTGTCTTTCGGCTTATCCCAGTTAGGGGTCGCCACAGCGGAACTCCGGTCCGCTAATGTTTGGTAGGGGATTTTTACGTACCGAGTTACCAGCCCTGACGCACCACCTTCAACAAAGGCACGCCCATTCACGCATGCCTCCACACAGAAGATGCTCTAGCTGAGAATCGAACGCGACAATGTCTTACTGTGAGGCGACAACGCTACTGCAGCACCACTACCGCGGGTAATATAACTGAATTTCCATTCCATGTACCTAATCAAGTAAAAGAGAATAGGACTGTTTTCTGGAGATATATTGCCATAAATACACAGATAGACACACACACACACACACACACACACACACACACACACACACACACACACACACAGAAAAATGTCCAACATTCTAGTGTCAAATAACTTTCATGCTGCTTTTTCAAGTCTGTTTAATTTAGCAGTACTACCATGTCAGATTTTTTTTCCACACACTCATGTGAAATTTTATTAGTTGCTTTGCACAGTTGTGTGAGCTTTGCAGCTGTATGTGCATGCCTTGTATGGTGTCTCATAACATAGCTTTATATGAAACAACTTCTCCCTGTCAAAATAGTAGTAAAATATGTACCACAATAAAGCCTAAGGACAAAACATTAGTTTATAAAATACAGACTGGATAAGAATTTCACAAAGGAATTCCACTACCACCTTCTCAAACAGTAAACATATATGAGGTCATTTACCTTTTCTGGAACTGATTCAGTACAGCTTGCTTACCAGATCTGCATGTTATAGTTTATAATAAGTTTACTATACTTTGCATTAATATTTGTCTTACTTTATGTAACTCACAGCTAGTGCATTACAATCAGTGCAAGCCTGACATCAGAGCAGGACTGTTTATTATAAATAAGTACCACCAAATTTAAAGCTACTCTTTTTCAGGTATTAAATTGGACCCTCCCTAAAGTAAACCATTGTTCACTTCAACAGTCAAGCATCAGGCAACAGCAAGTAAAATCAACCTAGCTATATCCATTATGTATGTCTAGTAAGGAGAAGCTAAAAAGTACAGGAATTCTGACGCAGATAGATAAAAGAAAACTCAACAAAAATCCTCCATTTGAATAATTTCTGAGACAAAACACAGCCAGTTTTGGTGACATAGAGGGATAAAGCCCTAACTATGGCCCAGGAGATCCAAGTGTGATTAGCAGTTTAGGTGCTTAACAGACCTAACAGTGAGGATAGTTGTGCGGTGCCCATCTTAGAGAGGTAGGGGTCACAGCTGGTTGTGGGTTGTAGTCTAGTTATTTTATTTATTTATTTATTTATTTATTTATTTATTTATTTATTTTTTTATTTTACATTTGTTAACCGGGCTAGTCCAACTGGATATATTTCCATTTTCAGCAGAGGCCCAGGGAGAAAAGCTCCAAAGTAACATAAAAAAAATAACATGTACAAATATGAAAGAAAATTATGTTAAAAATAACATAGAGTATTCGCTAGTTGCCAGTTTTCTACAATACATTTCTGTCCCTCTTGCCTGTTGTCTGTATTCCTAATTGCATTCATCCCTATCAGAAGAATCTCCTTTCTCCATTCTCATGTTGGCTTATTTCTTAGAAGACCTTCTGCTACTTTATGAATATAATATTCTGTATGATTATTGTTGTTCTCCTTAAAGATCTTCATCCAAAATCCCAGCCTCAAATTGTTACTTGAGCTCCCTCCTGTTTCATCATCATCTCTTTCAACTTTGAATTACAGTTTTCTGCTTGCGCTATGTATAGGAGCCTTAACTGTTTTGCTCTGAAATACCCCTTCAACTCAGGTAATCCCAATCCTCCCTGTTCTATTGGAAGGTTATCCCACTTGGCTCTTGCCATCTTCCCCTTCCAGACAAATTCCTTCAGCTCTTTATTAATTGCTATCCACAACATCTCCTATGGTTGATAAAAATATGCCTGACCAGTTGTTAGAAAAATATATAATAGTAATATGCAAGCTTAGTGCATTCAAGGTTTAAAAGTGTTAATACATTTATTCTGTTCACACTGCATGAATCTGCACAGCTATTAGAAACTTAACAAGAGACATTTCATTTCTGCTAATGTCATGAAAATAACAAGAGACATTTCATTTCTGCTAATGTCATGAAACTTAACAAAGAGATATTTCATTTCTGCTTATGCCATGAGAAAGTATGCAGCTGCTAGAAGCCTTGATAAAGAAAACAATAGATGCTTGAAAGTTTAAACCATAGTCAGCATTACTTGTACTAAAGCTAGAAATATACCTTGAATCTAGACAAAATGTAACATATGTATTAGAACTGTACAGTTGAAGAATTGAAAAGTTAAGGTGGGCTAAAATAAGCCCAAGGTCAGGTTGTTTTTCTCAAAATGTTTTGCAAGACAGAAAATAATCTGACCAAGTCAGCAATAAGTCTGGTAACATTTTCTGTAGAACATACAGAAAGCTGTGTCTAACTGTGTCAGCAATAGAATAGTAACATTTTCTGTGTGACATAAAGAGAACTGTATAAGAATAACATATTGATCACCAAAGAGCCAGACAAATCCTGTACCTACATGCTTTGTCTCCTTGCTGCAAGTAATAAAGGGTGACTTGCTTGAACCTAACGTTCATTAGTCTTTGAAGTTTTTTCCTTTTACAGATTGGTCCTTCAGACCGGAACCCTCTCTTTACCTCGGATCAGACAGCCAGATGGTTGAAACCATATGGGGAAGAAACCAAATCAGTTCTTCTTATATGGAAAGTCCTCCGACTGAATTGTCGTTCAAAAGAAGCCAGCCACTTTCTGATCTGTGATTGAAGGACGGGTCTCTGCGAATCGGTGATCAATCATGTAGGCTCAGGTAATGTGAATCTACTTTTTTCTGTTTTCTGTTTTAGATCAGGGACTAGATGTGTATTGTTTTTGTCAGATTGTATTTTTTCTTACAAGTCAGGGACAAAAAAGATTACTGTCTTGTCATAGATCAGGAGGAACAGAATAAATAGGCAGTCATTCTGAAGAGACTATAACAAAATCCGTGGTACCATGTTAAAAATTAAGAGAAGTTACATAACGATCAAAGGGTAGAACAAAATGGGTAATAATTGCACAAAAAGACCCCAAAACCCGCCGTTAAGGGAAGACGCAAAATATATGCAGTCGCAGCGTGCTGACAATATTAGATATTAAACAAAATGGGTTAATAAATACGAATTCAACAGAAAATTAGAAAAATCCTTGCTTATCAAACTTATCAAACAGCTCAAAAATGATTCCAAAGGTCAGGTAAAAAAAGCAACGTCGATTAGGAATTCCTCAGGCACACAGGTGGCTGGAGGAAGTAAACCGTAGAGACCAAAAGAACAAAGATTCAAAAACAATGTTTTTAGATAAGGAGGATAATAACTTAGTAATAGCATCAGCACCTCCACCTCCCTTACCAGAATATGAAGCAAGTGAACAGGTTAGTCCACCCCCACTATATCCTGTGGTCACTGAAGATAGAGATATTGTGAAATTAAAACTGACTAAAATTAGAGATCCCATCGGGACCAGGTCCCGAACAAAGGCAGGTAATTCAGAAGAAGGCATCGAGTTATGGGAAATAGTTAAGAATTCACGATCTATAGGTGAAGAAGAAGAAATATGCCCACTTATAGAGGTACCCAATCCTCAGGCAGGTCAAGACAATCAGGACCCAACTATTTTAGTGTACAGACCTTGGACTCCAGAAGATATCCGGAAAGCCACTGAGGGAATTCCCCATCCAAAGGTTAATTTTAGAAAATTCTCAGAAGATTTACAAGGAATGAGGTTAAGTTATAACCTAAACGGAGAAGAGATAGAAAAAGTAGTTAGACAAATTGTAGGGCCAGATTGGTACATGATTAGTGGGAACTGGAATCCCCGTGACGCTGCACAAAGACCCCTCCCACATAGCAGCGCAGAATTAGATACCAGAGTAAAAGGTCTTACAGACCGCATCTCTGAAAAATGGAAACCTAGGGCAGACTGGACTTGCATTAATCAATGCATCCAACAAGAAGGTGAAACAATTGACTATGCCAAATTGTTAGAATGTTTAATAACCACTGTGGAATGCAGGTTCCTGAAGATCAAACACAAGATTCCCCATATGAACAGCAGTTAAAGAATGCATTTTTAAAGGGCAGTAGTGCACCTATAAACAGTTTTATTACAAAAACACATGGTAGACCATCGTACAAGCAGGTTACAATCATTACTTGAATATGCTAGGAATGCCAAAAGGCATTTTAATAGCAAAAAGAAAAAGAAAGCCCAGATATTTTCTGTAGAAGATGGAGCAGAAGTTTATGTAGTACAGTCCGGGAAAAAGGGCAAGAAAAATGTGCAGGGAAACAAACAATCTGATCAGCGATCAGAGGACTTTGAAGGGTGAAAGAAAAGGGGAAAATGTTTTAAATGCGGTAAAAAGGGACATCTGGCAAGGGATTGCAAGAAAAACAAGAAGGCAACAATGGAAGACAAGGAGGGTGAGGACTGACTATATGATAGTCAGGAATCACTAGAAGAGGCTTGCGAAGAAAGGACAAATGAGGATGTGATAGAGGGAGTAGAGGAAGTGCAGGAAGTTAGTGACAATGAAGAAAATGAAATATTAGACCTAGCTTTATTGAGCTTGGAGCTCTATTTAGCAGACACGAAACCAGAAGTTACACTCCTGGTAGAAGGGAGGGAAGTCAAATTCTTGTGTGACTCAGGGGCATCACAAACCCTGATACACCCTTCCAAACTGCCAGAAAACACAGAGTCACCTGATTACATACTGGTCAAAGCAGCTAATGGACAGCTGTATCGGAAGCCTCTCTCCCGTAACATTGCAATAACTGATCCAGTTTCAGGATTGACACAGAGAAGCAAAATTGTAGTTTCTGCAAAATGCCCAGTAAACCTCTTGGGCAGAGATCTTATGCAGCTATTTGGTATAGCAGTAGTCCCAACCATGCAGGGTATGGAAGCACAGTGACAAATTAACGCTTTTGTAGTGCAATCGGAGGGTGAAATGTTTTATTGGTACAGCCAGGACTTGGTTACGACTGGTCCAGGGACTGTGACCAGAGAGTTAATGAACCTAGCCATCAGTAAGTTCCCCTCCCTTGACATTGATAAACAACACCTGTTGCACTTTACCCTGTATTATTGTAACACACCAGGACCTGATAAGGAATATGAGCAAGAATTATTTAAGAATCATGCAAACAGATTGATATTGCGTAACCTGTACTGGGACACAGAAGGGAACAGCGTAGCCAGCTGCTCATTGCCCCAGGAGTTCTTTGCACTTTATAAATCTAATCGATTACCACATGTTAGCTTAACCAAAAACAGAAATATAGAATAGGCAGACCTAGGAGAAAAAGTCACGAAATGGGAGAAACAGACAGAACTAGAACTGTCAGAACAGGGAATACAAGTACAAAAATTGAATTGGATAACTCAGACCAACCCGGCTGTGCACTTGCAGTCTAGCGAGGACAGCTGATTGACACTCCTGTTAAAGGAGGAAGAGAATGCCTTATGAAACATACCAGAGACTCTCTGGTCAACAGGGAAATCAGATGTAGGACTCATTCGTACAGCGGGACCAGTTACTATCACGCCAAAGTCATTCAGACCACAAAAAAGACAGTATCCCTTAAGAAAAGATGCAGAGGCAGGGATAAAGCCTATTATAGCAGCCTTACTTAAAGGAGGGATACTAGCAGAATCTCCTGATTCATCATGTAACACACCCTTATTTCCAGTTAAAAAGGCCAATGGAGAATGGCGTATGGTCCAAGATTTACAAGCCGTAAATGATGCGGTAATACCAAGTGCACCCACAGTGCCAGACCCACACACCCTGTTGAATGATTTGAAACCTCAACAAAAGTATTTTTCTGTGGTAGACATCAGCAATGCATTCTTTTCGATACTGATACACCCTGATAGCCAGTCTTGGTTTGCATTTACATTTCAGTGGAAAAGGTATACATATATGCGACTACCACAGGGATATTGTGAAAGTCCAATGATATTCTCACAAGAAATGGCAAGCAACTTGGCAGGATTCACCCCACCAAGAGGCAGTCAGATTTTACTTTATGTTGATGACATCTTGTAGAGAAGATACCATAGCACTTCTACGATTTTTAGCCGCTGAGGGACATAAGGTAAATAAAAATAAACTGCAGCTTTGGAAAAAACAGGTCAAATACCTAGGATATGTAATATCCAAGGAAGGTAGAATGTTAGATGAGGACAGAAAAATAGCAATTTTGCAAGCACCAAAAGCCACTACCAAGAAGGAAATGATGTCCTTCCTGGGTACAACTAATTTTTGTCGGAGTTGGATTCCAAACTATGCCTTGGAATCTGCACCTCTGACGGACCTTATATATAAGAAGCCTATGGCAGCGCAGGATTTGTTACAATGGACACCAGAGGCATAATCTGCCTTCTGTAAACTAAAGCAGTTAATAGCGTCCTCATTAGTTCTGGGATTTTTTCCAAACTGTAGATTGTAAGCAGGGTTACATGACATCAGTGTTAACGCAACAGCATGGGGATAAGCAACGCCCCATTGCTTACTATTCATCACAACAAGATCCAGTGGCACGGTCCTTACCCCACTGTGTACAAGCAGTAGTTGCAGCTGCAATGGCAGTACAGGCTTCAGCCTCAGTAGTCTTGTTCCACCCTCTCACTTTGAGAGTACCTCATGCAGTCACAATTATTTTACTACAAGAAAAGGTGGCATATCTTTCCCCTGCTAGGCATCTTTCCTGTATGACTATATTGTTGAGCCAACCTCATATGACAATCGAATGATGCACGACTTTAAACCCTTCTACTCTGCTCCCGACCCCTGCAGACGGCACACCGCACCACTGCCTGCAGGTAATTGAGCAAAAGACACTCCTTAGAAAAGATCACACGGATGTCCCCTTGGATGATGCCGAGGTGACATACTACGTGGATGGCTCGTGCAAAAGGGGTCCTGCAGGACAGAACCTAGTAGGATATGCAGTAGTCTCTGATACTGAGATTATAGAAGCAAAACCTTTACCACACAACTTATCTGCACAGGCAGCAGAATTGATTGCCCTGACATGGGCATGTACCTTAGCAAAGGGTAAATGTGTAAACATTTTTACTGATAGCCAGTATGCCTTTTCTACTGTACATGTTTTTGCGCAACAGTGGAAAAAACGGGGAATGATAACATCTACTGGCAAACCTATAAATCATGCACAGTTTATTTTAGATCTTTTAGAATCTATTCAGCTACCTCAGAAAGTAGCCATTTGTAAATGCACAGCTCACACCAAGCAACAAGATAGGATTTCAAAAGGTAATGCGAGAGCTGATACAGCTGCAAAACAAGCAGCCACAGAAGTATTTCTTTTAAATGAGGAATTACAACTCTCTGAAACTTTAGATCTAGATATGTTAAAAACAATGCAGACACTCACTACGCAAGCTGAAAAACAGCGTTGGATAAAACGAGTAGCAATCCTCGAAAAGGGGCTGTACACCTCTAGAGAGGGAAAATTGATACTACCCTCTAATTTGTTTTGCTATGCAGCATTGTTGAGCCATGGGCAGTGCCATGTCTCAACAGGGGGGATGGTACAGCTGGTGAACCAGGTGTTCACAACGTATGGCTTTACAAACTACTCTAAAAAATTTTGTTTGATGTATCAGATTTGTAACAAACATCATGCACAGGGGGCAATAAAGCCCAAGCAAGGGAGTTTCCCTACACCACCATATCCGTTTCACACTATTTGTATGGATTTCATAGAATTGAACAAATGTTTAAATAAGAAGTATTGTCTTGTCATTGTAGATATGTTTTCCAGATGGGTGGAAGCCTTTCCAACCGAAAATCCAGATGCAGCTATGGTGGCAAAAGTACTTGTCAAGGAAATCATTCCTAGGTTTGGTATTCCGGAAAGAATCTACAGTGACAATGGTACACACTTTGTAAATCAAACCATACAGCAGTTGAGTAAGCATTTGGTATTTCTTTAAAAAATCATTGTGCATACCATCCGCAATCTGCAGGGTAAGTTGAAAGGCATAATGGTATACTAAAAAACAAAATGAGAAAATTGATAGCTGAGACAGGAAAAACTTGGTTGTACTGTTTACCCCTGGCACTGTTGAGCATGAGAACTGTCCCTACAGCAAAAGGATTGACTTCTTTTGAAAAACTATTTGGAAGGGCTTATTATACACCCCAGTGGAAACTTCTCATGTCATCAGACCAGGAAGCTGATTTCACACTAGCTGAATATATGAAAAAGTTGTTGAGTTCTAAACATCTGTTGCAGTCAAATTCTGTTTCAGATAGAAAACAAACCGAAACATCAGAAGTGGCAGTGACGCCAGGAGACTGGGTGTGGATCAAAAACATCAAGTGAAAAAACTGGGCATCGCCAAGGTGGGAAGGTCCCTACCAGGTGCTTCTTTTGACACCCACTGCAGTCAAGATAGCAGAATGAGCTTCATGGATACACCTGATGCACTGCAAGCTGGTTAAAAACTTTGAGTTGGACAAAAATCTTACCTCTCCATCGGGGCCCTCAGCACAAAGTCTGGCTACAAAGAGGGGTCAGATCAATAGGACTGATCCGTCTCAACCCCATTGAAGAAACCATCGGTGCTGAAGGTCCTATTAGGGCAGAGAGTAAGAGCATGTGTCCGAAATAAAGATGACGGAATCCAGTAAGATCCAAATACACCTACTTGGAGGAGTCTGAGAAAACAGAAATGCAGAACAACCGTTTCCTCAAAAGTATTGCATAACCATCCTGTTGACTGTACTAGTGACAATAATCTTTTTGTTGTGCCCATTCCTTTTCTCAGCCACTCAAATTGATCTGAACAAGCGTGCAGAGTGGCACCCGAACTTTTACACTTACCAGGTAATCAAATATGTGTATGCTGAAACCTTCAATGTTTCGAATTGCTGGATTTGCACAGCTTTTCCAACAGCATATGGGGGGTTACTGTTAACTTCAGTTCCCCTAGGAGCCAACAAGACCTGGGAAAACCTAATTTATGATACATCAGATGTCACATCACAAGATAAAGTAGCGTTGCACTTGTCTGTTCGACAGAAGGGAACTGTGTGTTTTTACAAGAATGATACAGTTAAGGTTGGTTGGAGCAATTGCAATGTGACTGTTCCCTATAGATGCTACACTAAACCTGATAACATCAGATCCTATTGCAACACGAGCTATGATACATTTGTTGAACTGATGCATAGGACAGTTGAAGAAGTAAAACATAATGCTGACCTCTATAGACAACTGTCTATAATCGACAAAAAAATGTTTCATGCAGAGCCAGGGCATAGTAAAGTTACTACTAAAGTAGAAGATTGTTACTTTATATGCGGTAGAAAAGCATATAAATGGCTACCTGAGAATTGGTCCGGCAGTTATTTTTTGGGGTACCTGGTTCCGGCCATATGACACACAGCAGTTTTACCTCAAGGGAAAATTCGGAATGTTCGAGAAATCAAGAAGCCTGTCAATCCAGTGGGGCAAATCAATGCATGCTGGAAAAACCATCATGCTGTGGGCTTAGGGAGCATGTACTGTCACACATGGACTTGAGTGATACTGTTATATCGTGGGCAGGTTTACTGCCAGCATATGGAGCAACAAAATCAATCTGGGAACTGAGAAAATTATCTAAGCTTCTCAAAATAATGAGCAATGCAACCTTTTCTGCCCTAGAATTGGTGACTGATGAACTGACTGCCATGAGAACAGTGCTGCTTCAAAATTGCATGGCTCTTGACTTCACCCTAGTGGCGAGAGGAGGTTTGTGCGCTTTAATCCAGGAGGAGTGCTGTTCGTATATTCCTGACCACAAACACGAGATAGACAACCATCTTGAGGTAGTTCAACAGGTGTCAGCCATGACCAAACCAGGACCAAATCCATTGACGGACTTTTTCCAGAAATTGTTTGGGGGGTGGGGCAGCATCCTGATGAACATTCTGATTGCCATCTGTGTAGGAATAATCCTACTGGTGGTATGTGTGTGCTGCTGCATCCCCTGCATAAAAAGACTGATTAAAAATTTTACAGACATTTCAGTTTCAGAAACCTTATACCAAGGCACTGAACTTGAAGAATTGCTAAAAAACTGAAAATGCTTTCATGAGCTTAAACTGAATGACTCTCTTAACTGCAAAGGGAAGAAAAAACTGTTTATGCTTATCTTGAAAGTAGAATAAAAGTATTAAAAGGGGGGAAATATTAGAAAAATATATAATAGTAATATGCATGCTTAGTGCATTCAAAGTTTAAAAGGGTTAATACATTTATTCTGTTCACACTGTATGAATCTACACAGCTATTAGAAACTTAACAAGAGACATTTCATTTCTGCTAATGTCATGAAAATAACAAAAGACCAAAGAGCATTACTTGTACTAAAGCTAGAAATGTACCTTGAATCTAGACAAAATGTAACACATGTATTAGAACTGTACAATTGAAGAATTGAAAAGTTAAGGTGGGCTAAAATAAGCCCAAGGCCAGGATGTTTTTCTCAAAATGTTTTGCAAGACAGCAAATAATCTGACCAAGTCAGCAATACATCTGGTGACATTTTCTGTAGAACATACAGAAAGCTGTGTCTAACTACATCAGCAATAGAATAGTAACATTTTCTGTGTGACATGAAGAGAACTGTATAAGAATAACATATTGATCATCAAAGAGCCAGACAAATCCTGTACCTACATGCTTTGTCTCCTTGCTGCAAGTAATAAAGGGTGCCTTGCTTGAACCTAACGTGCATTGGTCTTTGAAGTTTTTTCCTTTTACACCAGTGTATAAGACTTATGGGATTATGGTACTAAAACATTTTAACTGCTTGTATCTTACTATCAATATCCATATAACAGAGCTTCCATTCTCTCAGTTTTGTATTATCTTTTGTTTAGTCTCTTCCCACATATCCTTAGCTGCCACACCGGCATTATTTTTAATCCATACTCCTAAATACTTCATTTTATCATGTCCTCATAAATATGGATATTAGGCTCATAGGTTCACAGGTGCATACTAGGCTAATGGCCCTGGGGCTTTTACAAGCCCAACCATAGAATTACTCTGGCATAGTGCCACCTGATCTAAGTTCCCAGTGCCTCTGTTGAGTAGAGCCACTGGAGTTATCCCCAGGATGAATTTTCTGTTACCCATCCACACATCAAGATTTCTCTTGAAGTGGGTCAGTGAGGTGCTCTGCTTGACATGTATGGGAAGTCTGTTCTATAGCATGGGCAGTCTCTGGGTTATGAACCTGTCCTTCCAGCATGTTCTGTTAATTGTGGTAATGAAGCTGAGGTCTCTGGAGCATGTGGTGCGGAGGGATTGGGATTTCTTTAGATGTAGCATTTCTAACAGAGCTGGGTCAGACATGGCTTTGTAAGTCAAGCAGAGATTACCTCTAAGTAGGAGATATGAGACAGAGAATAGTTGGAGTTTTTTGAGTCAGTCCATATAGGACAAGTGTTTAAGGCCTAGGATCCTCTTTGTGAGGTACTTTTGCAGCCTCTCCAGTTGTTGGAGGTGTCTAGTGAGGTACATGCCAAATGGGGCATTGTACTCGATGATTGGCCTTATGAGGGAAGAGTAGAGGGTGATAATGACCTCTTTCTTTCTGGATGCAAAACCCTTAGTAATTAGATGTGCCACATAGAAGGATGTGGTGATCAAACGAGAGGTTGCTGTCAACCTGTGCTCCCAGATCTCTTATAACACCTTCTGTGTTCAGTGGACTGCCATCAATGTGGTAATTCATGGGAACTGGGTTTTTCCCAAAGGGGATGATGACACATTTTTTGGCATTGAGCATAAGGCCATGGTTCTGACACCAGTCGTTGGTCACAGTGAGGCCATTCTGTAGGATGTCAACATCACCTGGGGAGTTAAGAATAGCTCCCAACTTGCAATTGTCTGTGAACTTTGTCAGCCAGAGTCCCTTCGTGTTGGCCTGGACTTCAGAGATGTAGATACCAAACAGGAGAGGACCCAGGACTGAACCCTGTGGGACTCCACTCATGACTAATTGACAGTCTGACTTGGAGTCAGCTACTTTCACACTGTAGGTTCTATGTGTAAGCCAGTTTGCAACCCACCTAGTGATATAGAGGTTGATGCCAAGCTTAGGGAGCTTTTCTATGATTCCTGAGTGGGGAATGGTATCAAAAGCCTTGGCCAGATCAAGGTAGGCTGTATAAACTGCCTTGCCTTCATCTACTGACTGACTCAAAGAAGTCGACCAAGTTGAACAGGCATGATCTAACCTTCACAAAACCAAACTGTGTGGGATCCAGAGTTTGGAGATTCCCTATATCCTTGTTTATTAGGTCCATGATGATAGGTTCCATAGCTTTGCATATCAGACTCATCAGTCTAATGGGGTGATAGTTCACAGGGTATTTAGTTGCTCCTTCTTTGTGGAGAGGGATGACTGTACCAGTGCGCCATTCAGCAGGGACAAAGCCTGAGGTGAGGCTATCATTGAACAGGGCACACAGGTGAGGTGCCAGTTCACTCTGTAGTTCATGTAGAACACAACCAGGGATATTGTCAGGTCCCATACAAGCTGTATTCTTGGCCTTGAACAGTGCTGTTTTAACCTGTGCAGCAGTAATACTGGGTGCTGAACCAGTTCATATATGGTTATATAATTTACCACTATTGCTTTTGTTTTGCTTCATTAATTTTGAATCCCAAAAAGGTATGGAACTGTTTCAATGTATTCCACAACACTGTAATGTCTCTTTCTGGTTTTGACAGGTTAAAAAATAATTTAATCTGCAAATAGAGCCATCGTTTCTTGACTATCAAATCAATTATATCCTTGAATTTCTGTGTCCCTTATTTTCTTGTGAATGGTTCTAAATATAATGTGAATAACAAAGGGGAGAGAGGACACTCCAGCTTTGTTCCTCTGCTCAAGCAAAGATTATCAGAGAGTACCCCACCAACTTTAATCTTCACCTCTAAGCATACCTCTCAACTTGGAAACATCAAAATCTGGACAAGGCCCATGAAAAATTGGTACAAATCTGTACACTGATTAGCATAACATTTGTGTACATAATTATGCAACCCCACCCACTCCAATGGAATCGTGGGATGCCAGCTTTTAAACGCAAAGTGAAGAACAAACAACCAAAATATGGCACCAGAGTCCCTCTACAGCCATTCCAATGTCCCATTGCCTGGCTATTTCACCCAATTTATCATAAACATTAATGTGCATACTGCTTTATTTCTACAATAATTATTTGGATTTTGTATTTACGTTTTATAGCACAATACACAAACACTAACAGACATCTGCTAAACAAAGCAATACAGTCTCACAATAAAAATAGACTTAGCATTAAAACTTCTCTGCCCTTTAAACTCACATTCACTGAAACAGCATTGAAACCCACATCCAAAGAAAATGCATCTGGCCAGTGGCGGGTAAAGATGGCCTTTTGGCTGTTTTCAAATCATAGGCCCCTTGCGCACAAAACATAAATGTGTTCTTTGATACACCTTCTTGACTGTATTAAATTATATTCCTTGTTGTATAACACAGCACACTTGTTAGAGCTCATTTTAAATTTGTTTTGAACGTAACAGAATGTACACTGCAACAACTATGTTAAGGGGGCACAGCAGTAGGTATGGATTTAGATTGGGTACACTTAGCATGATAGGGAAGGGTTGCTTAGCAGCTACTAGCAGACAGTAAGACTGACAACACAGGATGGTGTAAAAGGAGACTGAGAGCATAAAAGGCACAGGTCCATCCAGCCCAGGCTTTCTGACGGACTGATGAATGGCTGGGGATTGTTGAATGGCACCAGAGATGTGGATGTGGTGGATGGCACACCCTCTGCCATGTGGGGTCAGATGACACCTGCACACAGAAGGAGTGGAGGGAGCACCCTTGATAAATGGATTAGGCTGCAGATGTGTTCGATGAGGCAAAGGCTGATGATGCCTGTGAGGACACAAATCCATAGAGAATGATCACAGACTATTAAGTTACAACAAACTCCATCTACAAAATGTACTGACTGGATGACCGTGGGACATGGCTTGTATAAACAGTATATTGGGCAAGTCTCCTATTGCAGCCAGAGCTGTGGCATGTGTGATGGACTGTTAAAGCTGTTTCATGAAATATATTCCAACATATAGGCGTTACAGTGGCAATAAAACAGTGACAGTGGCTCAAAAATGTCTCCTTGGATTATGCAAAGGTGGGGTGACAGATGTGATTCCATCAGACAATGAAAGAAAGACTGGTGAGAGAAAAAGAAACAAAACAGTGTGAAATGGACATGTAATGTTTCATAGACTATGATTAGAATGAATCATAACTTTCAAAAGTCATGGACCTGCTGAGATTACCAATGGAATTCACATTGCTCAGAATCCCTAAGAAAACAATATGAGATTCAGTTAATATTTTTAAATGCACATGGTCACAGCAAAGACTGTGAAAATTACTACATAAAGCAAGTATCTATTTTATTTTCATCTAGCAGGGAAGAAACAGTTAGACTATTGTGCTTTTTCAGTTTGATAATGCTATGCAAGGAAATTATTTAAAGATACTAATAATGTGAAATGTCATGTTTACTGCATTCTAAAGAACATTATTTACAAAACATGTAAACTTTTCACTCGTGTGTAAGGTAATGAAACTGTAGCACAGTATGTGTGTGACAGAAATATGTAAAAGGAGATACTATCTTATAAACTTAATGATTAAGAAAAAATAAACTAGACTAATTATTTGCTTTCTAACTTCAGAAACATCAAGATTAAAGCTGCAAGCAGACAGTGATTCAACTCTGGATAAAGCAGAGGACTTGTATAAAACAACAGATATTGCAATGCAAAAGCTTGAAAAAATGCTTGCAATACAAAACATGAACACTGGATAACAAAAAAGCAGGCCCCAGAATGAGAAGGTGTTCCCAAAATACTTAGCCCAAAGAAAAAATAAAACATATACTAGATGTGTCACAGATCATAAACAAGGAATTGTTAATTTTATGTGGAATATTGCTGAAACCATGGCAGGTTTAAATATTTTTCAAATATGCAGCCATCAATCACATAATTTCTGATGCAGTTTAACAGTAAGGAATGGTACCTTTTCTTACTAAACCAACGAAAAGAACCAGCAGAACCCGTTTAAATAAAACTCTCCTTGTTTTTATGTGTCAAAGAACAGCTCTATTTATATTTAAAAACCTTGAAGTGTGTTGTGAACAATATTTTTAAAATTACGCACAGTGAAACTTCCTCTTCCTCAGAAGACAAAATGCATCAGTCCTTTTTATCTATGTAAGACTAAAGTTAACCAATTAATGGTTAGCGGTAGCCATGCTGTACTACTATTTTATCCTTCTAAAACACAAAATAGTGAAGTAAAAAAAAAAAAGTATAGAAATATATATATATATATACACACATAACACTGTGACACGTTTTAAAAGACTGTATTTTTAAACACACCTTCTTAAAACTTTAACATGGTAGATCTACTTAGTTAATCATGTTATTTATTTAAATATTTATTAAAATTAATATATATATATTTAATATATTATTCAAGTATATAATAGGGGACAAACATCAGACTCATTCTCTATGATCTTATATTTTTTGGTGGTAGTTTGCTTGAACTAACTACTGCTTTAAGCAACTGCTGCCATCAGGTAAGATCAGGTACAACTTCTCCATTGTATAATATATTATATATATAAATATATATATAATAATAATATAAATATAATATAAATATTTTAATGATACATAAAAAAATAAAATAATGAGTGTTGGCAATATACAATGATAATAATTAATGAATAATAAAAATGTTAAATGTTCACATAAAAATTGGCACATAATAAATAATAATGATAATTAGGGGTGCACTGAGGGACTAATGTTAATCAACCCAACAATAATTCAATGGTTTTTTGATGGGTGTGTTATTTTGTGGCGGGTTTGAAATTGTCAGTTCAAGTGAAATGTCTAATAAGAAGCGCTGTAAGTTTGTGATCGTGTGATATGTTTATATATGGTTTAATAATCAGCTACCATTGTGTTGATGTTTGAGTGTTATGATATTTCGCTAATGTAATATCGCTATTTGTTTTTTACTTAATTGATATTGAAGTTATGAGATAGGACGCTACCATATGTATGTGCTCGGTTACCAGTTTAATACACTTGGGCTGTTTTTGTATTTTGTTTGACGTGCGAGGCTGTCTTGACACTGCTATGTAATTGGGCTCAACACTTTTGTTTTAACAATAAATAGAGGTTTTCTTGAACATTCGACTATTGAGAGTTGTGGATCTTTCTGATTCTGTGTACTGCTGATGAGAAGGTATAAGTACGTCACTACAACATGATTTTAATACCGGACCTTTTCTTACTAAACATATACAAATTAGCAAAATCAGACCTGATTTGTCTATCGAACGGAGTTCTGAATAATCCTCACTGGCATATTAAACCACAGACAATTTAATTCAACTCATCTACTAGAGCAAAAGCAAATTCCTTTAGAATACAAATTGAAGTTTGCAGCAAACAGTGAACTGCAAAGAAGGGAGATTAATTTACTTTGCCATGTGGGGTAAAAGATATATGTTCTGCACTTCTGAGACAATGTTAACTGCATTCCAAATATAAAATTAAATTAAAACTTTTCATGTTTGCATTGTTGAGTAGTGATGCAGTTCTTTTCAATGATGCATGAAAAAACATGAACTCAATTAAAGTCTGTGAATGCTGAGGACATGGTGAGTGAATTTTAACTGGTTTTGATGGCAATGGTTGTCTGAAGGAAGAACAGTCTCGCCAATAAATGCAATTTTGAGCTTTAAATTATTTCTACCACAAAAATAAGAGTTATGCTGAAAGTCATATTAAAAGCAGAACTTAATAAATGGATCAGACAAAATAACTGATTGTGAATCATCAGATTTCTGTCTGAAGTCTCTCTCACACACACACACACACACACACACACACACACACACACACACACACACACACACACACAGTTCGTTCCTTACCTGCCGAGTTTTCTTTCTGGCCGGACTGCTGCCGAATAATCCATGTTCCCAACGAAAAGAAAATAATCCATTCACAAACAAGAGTGCTGTCGATAATCCCGCTCACATTTGAGCAGCTGGAAATGTGTGCACAACGTGAGCTACTTGAGCTCAATTCCGACAGGCTGGTAGCCCTGACAGAGCTGACATCATTGCGCACGTGATGACGTCAGCTCAAACAGTGCAAAATTCGAAAATTAGAAAAAACAAATGAAAAAAGTCGGAAATGAAGGGGTGCCACTTGGGAATCGTGGCACCCCTTCATTTGGACCCCAAAACTTGGTAAAAACTGAGTAATTCAGTATGGTTGGGAAGTATGCCTCTGAGCCTTCATATATCCTCCTAATCAACCTTATAATTTTATCAGAGAATGCAAATGTTTCCATTGCTCTGCTCATAAAATCCCAACTTACTCTGTCAAATGCCCCTCCACAAAACCATGTCGATCCATATCTATCAATTTTGGCATCACTTTTGCCATTCTTTTAGTCATTATAGACATAAACACTTAATAATCATGATTTAATATTGAAATGGGCCTCTATGATGCTGGATCTGATGGATCTTTACCTCCTTTAGGTAGTACAGCTACTACCCCTTTCTTCTAGGATGTTGGTACTTCTCCTCCTCTTAAAATACTGTTAAACAAAACCTTCCAGATTTTCATCAGTTTGTTTCCCCTCCTAGCTTCCAAATTTCCACAGGAATACCATCTAATCCTGGGGACTTTCCTGTAGATTGTTTATACATCACCATTTTTAATCTCATCTCCTCCTATTCTAACTGTTAGCAACTGAACCTCCTCTCCCTCTAGCCTTGGCATATTTAATTCTGCCATAAACATTTCCATTTGTACCTTTTCTTGATTTCCATATTTCTCTGCTTTATACAGTCTCATAGAATTTCCAAAATATTTATAATACTTATACAGGATCCCTAGTTATTTTCCTTGTAATAAGCTCTCTAAGCTTGGTGACAGCATTTTCTACTTTCTGTTGTCTGAGTTGTGCTAAAAGTTTTTGCGCTCCAGAGTTATTATCAAAAAACAGTAGCTTAACAGCAATCTTTTTAAACTCATGCATATTATCAAGGTAATCCCTTGTTTTCTGTTTAGTATTCTGTAGTTGCTCTTCTTTTTGTTCTGTGAAATTTTCCCTATTTTGCAATACTTTAATATTTGTCAGTGCCTCTAAATAATCCTTGTTACTTCTTAATCATATCTCCCTTTCTTTTATTTCCACCCTATTTTTGAATTCCATTTTAATTTTATCCTACTCCCTAGCTATATTTTCAGAAGAAATTTTTATATTCTGTAATAGCGCCTGAATAATTTCCACTACCCATTTCTTAAATTTCTCTCATTTAAAAAGATAGGTGGGAAAGTGTCAGTGTCTCATTTTTATTTTAGTTATTATTAGCACATGATCTGATATAGTTATTGGGTGTGAATCAAGACCTTCAATTAAATGCACATGCTCCTGTAAAATGTAAATTCTGTCTTGCCTAGCCCAGTTTTTTCTATCTTGGGGGAAAATATGTAAACTGCCTCCTAGGATATATTGAGGTGAATATAGAAATCCAGCATACCTTCTTGTCATCAGGCATAACAGAAGCATCTAATTACAGGCTACAGCTTCAGAAACTATTAAGTCTGAGTTTAATCAGTTACAAAATGAGTAATCAGGTTGATTATTGCATGAGCATCTTCTAGCTGAATAGCTCTCTGATAACATTATCAGAGTATCATATTGTCATTGTTCAGTTTTGTTATCCATCCATTTTTCAGACTCTGCTTTATGCAGTTCAGGGTCATAAGGACTGGATGCTACCCCAAGAAATGGCGAACACAAGGTAAAACCAGACCCATATGGATGCTTTGCCATCATACTGGTCCTCACACACACATATGCATATGCGTGTATAAAAAAAGTAAATTTGAAAGTGTAAGGATGCACACACACACACACACACACACACACACACACACACATATATATATATATATATATATATATATATATATATATATATATATATATGGTTCTACCTTAGTTCACCGACAGCAGAGAACACCGACAGAAAATTCTGAAGCCCCAGAAGTGCGAATTTGAATAAAATAAAGTAAAGTAGTCATAAGAGATAAGAATCAAGATGCAAGTAAGGCTGAATGAAATTGTTAGTGATTGTGTGTGTGTTTGGGAAGGTGAGAAGTGAGTTAGTAAGTTAGGTTAGGGGTCAGGGTGAGTGTGTTTGGGTGATTGTTTAGGGTTAGGGGCAGGAGGTTAGGGTTAGGGTTAGGGGGTTAGTCAGGTAAGTGTGTGTGGTTGATGGACCTTAGGAGGGTTTTGTTTGTTGATTGTTGTGATTGTGGTGTGTGCAGTGTATGAGGTTTCGTGTTTGTGTGTATTCGTTATTTCGATATATATACATACACACAAATAGTTATATTTTAGTAGTACCAGTCAAACTACAAATGTACAAATTAACCAGAAGATGGCTATTTGCATACAATAGGGATCACAAAAACTGTAGTATAAAACAAAAAGAGCATAAGTAAGACATGAAATATGATGAAAGCTTTATTTATCAGAACATTTTTGCACCCATAAAGTTTTCTTCAGATATATCCTTTCATTGTAATTTACAGTCATTAAGTATTCAGTCATACCACTGAAATAAGAGTGCATGGTAAAACAGTATGGCATATACCATTTAAAGTAACAATAATCATAAATAAAGCACACATGAAACTAACACTGCATAAAAACTATCATCACGATAATAATAGTCACAAATGTGTGACTGTTTACTATTGCTAGTTCTGAGAAATGCTTTTATGCTGTATTTATCATTCAAAGTATGCTAAATGACACCTGGTGCTGATTGCTAGCATGACTCTACTAATGATGCGGTATTTTCCATGCTCCGTGTTTATCTTTATCTATTCATTGTATGACAGACCAGAACTCATAATAGGAGTAACCAATAAATTCAGTTAATTATTACAGATAGCATTAAGGCATTCACTAATCTTGTCTTGGAATTTGTTTCTTCCCCTTGCCTAAATAAAGAATATCATGCTTACATACTGCGATATGAACAATATCCATTGCGGCACAATAGTCATAACAAGCAAGGAAATACATTCTTTTGTACTTTTCCTTTAATGTGGCAGCATGTAAAATGTGCGGTTGATGGTGATGTCAACTCACTGCTGCTTACTTTTTCCTGCATTTAATTTTTTCTTCATCCTGACAGTCCTACTGATTTTGTGACATCTCAGTAATGCTTATTTCATTGTTGTGTCCTGGTTTTAAATTTGCCTTTGCTGTCAGAGTACTACGGCTTTTTGCTCGGAAGTTAGAGCTTGATGTGAAGTCATTGGGCTGGGTTTTTTTTCGGGTTTTACTTTTGTCTTCGTTGTGAAACTCTTAATGATTTGGTCAGATGTCAGTACGTCATGTTGGATTGCGGTGTTCTGCTTTTAATTTTGTCTGGCTTCAAAATTGCCTTTTTGTCTGTGTTTTCAGAGTACAACTGATTTTTCATCAAGACTCACTGCTGCTTATTTAGTTTTTGTATTGTGGTTCTCATTTCGGGTTTCGTCTCGGACTGTTACTCATTTTGCCAAAAGTCAGTGCCGCTTACACAGACAGTTTTAGAAAGAATAAGAAGTTATGTCTTACCATAACGTTCCATGTTAGTTGTCTTCTTCTCGCCTTCTTTCTTGCTGGATGGGTTCGGAGCCGATCCTCGGCTCCGACTCGGCCTATACTATAGCTCGAGAGCTATTTTTACTGGCTCGAGGCAGCCCTATATCCCACAATGCCATGCGCTAACTCCCCAGATCTCGTTTGGAAGCTAAGACATAGTATAAATAATAATATTATAATAATAATATTATAATTCTCTTTTACGAGAATAGATTACCTGCTAGTAACACTAAGAATACAAGGAACAAAACGCAACATATTGTATCTCCAGAAATAGAAGGACTCAGAACCTCGAGTCTATCCAGGCTAGGGGGCAGGAGGGAGGGACGCAAGAAAGAAGGTGAGAAGAAGACAACTAACATGGAACGTTATGGTAAGACATAACTTCTTAATGTTAAGTTGTCATTCTCGCCTTCATTCTTGCTGGATGGGACAGCGTCCCTAGCATCTTAGTCCTGGGTGGCTCAATGAAACAGACTCCTGAGTACAGTGGAACCAAAATCAGCTCTATTTCTGGAGGCTAAATCAAGCTTGTAATGGGCAATAAAGGTATGTTTGGAAGCCCATGTAGCTGCTGCACAAATGGCATCTAGTGGTAACCTTGCTTGAAACGCCGTTGAAGTTGATAGTGCCCTGATTGAATGAGCCTTAGGCCTAGAGGGAAGTTGCCTATGTCTCAACTCATAGACCAAAGTAATAATAGATGTCAGCCATCTGGAAAGAGTAACCTTCGATACTGGAAGCCCTTTCTTGCCTGCAGCATAAGAGAGAAAGAGCTGGTCTGACTTTCTGAATTGTTTTGTCCTGTCTAGGTAATACCGTAATTGGCGATGAACATCTAATGAATGTAATTTTTGTTCAGCCCTGTTGGTATAGTCTGGGAAAAAGACAGGTAAATCAATGGAGTGGTTTAGATTTGCTTCCGATAACACTTTTGGTAGGAAGGAAGGGTTTGTTCTGAGAGTTACCCTGTCTTTATGAAAAACCAAATAAGGATGACTGACAGACAAGGCTTGAAGTTCCGATACCCTTCTGGCAGATGTTATAGCTACTAAAAACAGCGTTTTCCAAGAAAGAAGTTTGAGGGAGCAAGAAGCTGCAGGTTCAAAAGGGGGCAGAATTAGTGAGGTTAGAACTAAATTCAAATCCCATTGTGGGGTGGATCTTTGACTGGAGGTCTGAGCAAAAGATGCCCTTGAGAAAGGCTTTACAGAGTTTGTGGGACATAATATTTGCTTCTGAGAGTCCAACATGAAAATTAGCAATGGCCGCTAATTGTACCCTGATAGTGGCCGATGATGACCCTGAATGAAAAAGCTCCGCCAGAAAGTCCAGAACCTCATGAATGGGTGCATGGAAAGGATCTAAGGACCTAGTTTGTGCCCAGTGTGAAAAACGCTTCCATTTACTTGCATAAGTCTTCCTAGTATTGGACTTATGGGAGGCCAGAATGATATCACGAACAGGAGGAGAAATAAGGGAAAGCCTGGCTATGTCAGGAAGTGGAGCAACCAAGCTGTGAGGTTGATGGAATGTAGAGACTGATGCAGCTTGCCCGTGAGGTGGGTCAACAGATCCGGAAGGGGTTCCAGATGCCAAGGCTGTTCCAGTAGGTATTTGTGCAGGAACGGGAACCAAACTTGTCGAGGCCAAAAAGGGGCAATGAGGATCATTTTGGATCTCAATGTGGTTGCTTTCTGAATTAATTGCGGGATCAACGGAAAAGGAGGAAAGGCATAAAGAAGACCCCGGGGCCAAACGTGAACAAGAGCGTCTCTGAGGGGTTGGCCTGGCAGAGGAAAAAGTGTGAAGAAGTCGAGGCACTTGCTGTTTTGGGGAGTTGCGAAAAGGTCGCAGCAAGGCTGGCCCCACTTCCGAAAAATTCCGTCTGCTACCGCTTGATTTAGAGACCACTCGTGAGGCATGAGGATAGTTCTGCTCAATCTGTCTGCTATGACGTTGGACTTCCCGGGATGTGCGTTGCTATCAGAAACCGTTGAGATGAAATCGCCCATTGCCAAAGTCTGAGTGCTTCTCGACAGAGGGTTCCGCCCTGCTTGTTTATGTACCACACCACAGACATATTGTCCGTTTGAATTGCTATAGTCCCCATGGGAAGAGAGCTCTGAAGGGCTTGCAACGTCAAAAGCACTGCCCTCATCTCCAGGACATTTATGTGCAGGTGGCATTCTGACTGTTGCCAAGTGCCCTGGACTGTCCTGCCCTGATAATGCCCCCCCCCACCCGATCAGGAGGCATCCGTTGTGACAGTGGCAACTGGAGGGAGAACAAAGGGTCTGCCCTGAAAAAGCTGAGGGGAAACCATCCACCAGGAGAGATGTTTCTTGCAAGATGGGGTTATCAAAATGTTGTGGGTCATTGGTAGCTGTTGAAAGGACCACTGAGAAAACAGCATCCACTGAAGGAGCCTTATGTGGAAGCGGGCTAATGGAAGTAGAAGAATCGCCGCCGCCATGAGGCCCAACACTTTCAACACTAGCTTGACCTGGACTTTGTTGGGATGAAACAGGGGCTGAACATTCCGCCTTATGTCTGTCACTCTCTGAGGTGGTAATGTTGCAGACATCTCTGTGGTGTTTAATACAGCGCCTATAAAGTTTATACATCGACAAGGCGACAAGGAGGACTTTGCAAAATTTATAGAAATACCCAGACTGTTGCAAAGTTGAATAGTGTAATCCCTGGCCATTATGAGATCCTGTTTGGTGGTAGCGGAAATGAGTCAGTCGTCTAAGTATGGAAACACCTGGAATCCTTTCTGTCTCAGGTGAGCCGTGACCACTGCCAAACATTTGGTGAACACCCGGGGGGCTGTGGTGAGACCAAAGGGCAGGGCCTTGAATTGAAAATGACTGACTCCCAGCCGGAAGCGGAGAAACCTCCTGGAGCGCCTGTGTATCTTTATATGGTAGTATGTGTCCTGGAGGTCTAACGAGCACATCCAGTTGTCTCTGCCCAAAAAGTGTAGAATGGACTGCAGTGTTACCATCCGAAATTTTGTCTTTAGTACAGAGTTGTTTAACCTGCTGAGGTCCAAAATGGGTCTCCATTCTCCTGTCTTTTTTGGTACCAAAAAGAATCTGGAGTAAATTCCGGATCCTAGCTGATCTGCTGGGACTGCCTGGATGACTCTTTTTTCTAACAGCTTTTTTATTTCTAGCTGAGCCTGACCCCTTTGTGCAGGTGGTACGTCTGGTAGGGGTTTTGGCGGTTGTACCGGAGGGAAAGTGAAAGGGATTTTGTAACCCTCGGATATGATCTTCTGTACCCATGTGTCTTGGGAGAGGGATTGCCAGAGATAATCTTCCCCCAACTGCCTCCGAAGGCGGACAGTCGGGCAGCTTCTCAGGGATGCTGAAAGGGTTGGTCAGGAAAAGATTCCCTAGAGCCCTGGTTCTGAGGACCCCCTCTGCCCCTGGGGTGGCATCTGTTATTATTTCCCCCTCTGCCTCTAGGGGGAAATTCACCACGTGCGGCAGGCGCGACTCCCTGAGGTTTGCGGAACCACATCTTTCCTCCCTTCTGTCCCTTAGGATAAGGTCTAGAAGGCGTGGAAAAATGGACTCCCACGGCAGAGAGAGTCTTACCATCTTGCTCGCATCTGGTGAGGGTATTCTTCACCTGAGGTCCAAACAATTCCAAACCATCAAAGGGGGTGTTGGTGAAGGATGCCTTGAAGGGATCAGCAAAGTTACAGAGTCGCATCCAAGCGTGACGTCTCAAGGCAACGCCTGTGCCAGCGGCCCTACTCGCTCCATCGGCTGCATAAGAGATAAGCCGCATGGAGGAGTTAACAATGGAGTTATGGGTAGCCAGCTGAGAGTTTATTTTGTCCTTAAACCCCGCAGCAGAAGGATCCTGTACCGTTTCACCCAGCTCTTTGAGCAAGTCTCTCTGAAGGCGGGTGAAATGACATAAATAGTTCAGCGATCGCATAGAAAAGGTTGCTGAAGCAAAGGTCCACTTGCCGTACCTGTCCATGGTCCTGGACTCTTTGTTAGGAGGATGAACAGATACAGAAGGATCAGCCAATTCCTTCTTAGTGGCTGCTGCTACCACCATAGCATCAACTGAAACACCTTTGGTGAGAAAGGATTTGTCATCTGGTGCAGAAATAAATTTAGAAGGCCTCCCAGGGGTAGGTTCCATTGAATCAGGAGCTGCCCATGCCTTTCTAGCCACTACCTCCATTAGTGGGTCAAAAGGGGGAAACACCCAGGAGGTGGAAGGGTGAGATCCAAAGGCGTCAAGGTAAACCGACTCATCCTCGGAAGGTTTGAGAGTGGACCAGTTTCCCCTCTATCTTAGGATTTCCAGGATGTCTGAAAAGGAGACTTCCTCAGAGGGGGATCTGGGGGAACCTTCCGACTCATCCAAGTTGGTGTCCGATGTGACAGACTCGGGGGAGTCTATGTGCTTCCTCTTGCACTTTCTTTTCCTAGGGGGTTCCCCTGAAACTTCAGGGGAGCCCTCGGAAGAGGAGGAGACACCCAAGGTGGGTACCCTATGCTTTGGATCTCTGCTGTCAGGTGTAAGAGGATGGCCAGAGACCGTAACAGGCACTACAGAGGGAGGAGCCGCAGAACTTAACCTTGGAGTGGACACTGGGTCCAGCACACTCCTCATCACCTCAAAGGCTCCCCTATCAGATACCAAAGGTAGCACCGGCTCCGAAGAGACCGGAACCGCCCCCGGAACTGACAGAGAAGGCTCCGAGAATGATGTCGGGGCCGAACTAACCAGAGCCGAAGCTCCGAGAGGGAGAGCGGGGTCGGACAAGGGTCCAATGCCACTCGTCCCCTTGGAGCCAACAATGGAGTCTCGGCGCCCGGACCTCTCCACGGATGGAACCAATGAAGAGGTCGGAGCCGACGACACCGGAGCCGAAGGAGAAAGTATTGGCTCCGATGTGGGCAAGGTTATGGTTCCGACAAACTCTGGCTCCGAGCTCGAGAGATGAGTCAGAGGAGGAATGGATAGCTGTATCGAAGGAACCACAGTCTGGTGAGATGGGCTCTGGAGCATTTGGGCCAGCGCCTGAGATTTTATGAGTCTACTGACCACCCTCTCGATGTCGTGGTCGGAGAGCCTGGATGACCTCGATGAATGAGTCCTATGACTCCGCTCCGATAGGAGAGAGGACCTCGGAGCCGATCTGACGGACTCTAGCAAAGGGGACCTAGAGCGCTTGCGCACTGGGGTCAGCTCCGATGATGGTTTCGGAGCGGAAATCACTTTGCTCACCTCGGAGCCAGCCGGAACCGAGGTCGGAGCCGTCTCGATAATGCCAGCCCTCGGCTCAGAAGCTGGAGCCGAGGGTTTGGCGGTTTTTGACGACTTCCCCGAGCCAGACTGGGACGGGGAGTCATCAGGCTTTAACAAGCCCCTTAGGATGAGCTTGTTACGCCTTTCCTGCAGGACTCTTGAACTAAATCCGTGACAAACGGAACAAGAGTCCTGCAGGTGTAAAGGCCCCAAGCAATAGACACAAGAAGTGTGACTGTCTGTCAGAGACATTTTCTGACAGCACGAGTCACACTTCTTGAATCCCGAAACCTTAGGGTCTTTTGACATCCTGACAAAAAATAAAAAGGAACACAGTCAGTCCACACACACACACTTATTTAAGTTAAGGAGAACTGACTAAAAACCCACACACACACTGAAAGGGGTGGGGGAAAACTAAGGAAAAGCCCGTAGGCCCAAGATAAAAAAACTAACTAAAGAAAGGGAAAAAGGGCTACCGAAAAGGGTAAGGCAGTTAGAAGGGACCTAAAGAAGGGTAACTAACTGGAAAAAAACTACTGAGACTGAATATATATCTGAAAAAGCACTTACTGACTAGAGCTGGTAAAAACAGACTACCTCGCAGCGAAGTGGCAAATGAGATCTGGGGAGTTAGCGCATGGTATTGTGGGATACAGGGCTGCCTCGAGCTGGTAAAAATAGCTCTCGAGCTATAGTATAGGCCGAGTCGGAGCCGAGGATCAGCTCCGAACCCATCCAGCAAGAATGAAGGCGAGAATGACAACTTAACATTCCCTGTTACTTCCTAAAAACAATATAAATCACAGACATTATTTTGTCAAAAAATAAGGAAGTGCTCCTCTTGCCGAACATCTCCTGATTTATAAGGATCACTGTGTTAACAATTGTAATTGTCTGATGCATTTCTGTCAACTGAAACAAACAGACAATGGGGACAAAGCCCTTTGAAAAAGAGGAACATCTGTTGAAACTATGAAGTGAGAATGGGTAGAAAGCAAAGAGGAACATCAATTGAAAATGTCAACATGCAGTTAGGCTAACAGTTGCGATAGTTCTCCGACTATATTTCTTGGCAACATTTCTGTTTTCTGGCAACTGCTGCCCCATTAATGAAAATTATACAATTCCTCCCTATTAATATTCTAAAACGTGCACACTGATTGGCCAGCCCAACCAGCGTGCCCGTTGTAAATCCCACAAAATATCAATGGAAAAAGGTCCGGCCACCTGGACTTTTTTCTGTTGGTATAAACTGCCCCCAAATCTTTTTTTTTTTTGTACAATAAAAAAAAAATAAGAGAGAAAACGAAGCAACGGGGACTTTCTTTTCTCCGTTGCTTCCATTTCAAAGCCTTAATGTACTGGGTATGCGTGGGAATGCAAGTTCCATACACATGTGCAGTACATCAAAAAGCAGAATCAGTATAGCACAACTGGCAGAAGAACAGCAATCCACCATTATACAAAGGCATTATTTAAGAAAAGTAAGTATTTTTTTTCTTAAATAATGTCATTGTATAATAGCAATAACTGACTCCATGGTTGTGGTATATTGAAGATTTACCCACGGTTGGCTTTGTTTAATCACTCGGGCTTCACCCTCTTGATTAAACCACACCAACCATGGGTAAATCTTCAATATACCATACCACGTCATTGGTTATTGCTTAAAGATACACCACCCTTAGATTTTTCCCACAAGTAGCTTTCCCAATGAATAAATCAAAGCAAATCCTACATCCATTTTGGTAATGATGTAAATGCCATGAGGCTCCTCCCATACATATTGTGTTACGGCACATTTTGCCTACTGCCCAGTTAACAGAAAAGTACCCATTCTTTTAGTAAAGGATGGTAAAATGATCACATTCAATCATGTGCAACACAGAAGGCATCACCAAAACTCAAATGCCCCAGATCTTATAAACCTATTGTGCCTGAAGTTCAGTATACATAAAATGTCCTTTAAGTTAACATTGTGTTTATACATAAAGTGTGAACACTCAGCAAGTATTTGTATAACCCCAGTCTTAAACATGTCCTAGTAGCTGCAGAAAATATCCATGGAATGTGGGTGAGAAAAAAAGGCCCCAGTGAAAACCTACATGAACACAGTGAGCAAAACTTCACAAAAATGACACCCCTACAGAGAAATAATCTGAGGGTCCAAGACCTGTGAATTAATAGCAGTAACTATCATACAACCATATCACCCAAATTATAGTATTTATTACTTAATTAACTGCCTTATTGGAGCACCTACTACTACATTTTAAAGTACTTATGATAACACTTTGAGTCTAAAAATGTTGGGGCTGTAAAGGGGCTTATGGGATTGAGGCAAAAATGAAGTTGCTGATTTAAGAATTTTGCTTGAGATACCCACAGAAATGAAGAAAGAAACATGGTTCATGTTACGTGCAGAAGCTTTTTCTGTACATCTGTGCTTGTTTTCATTGGTGAATGTATAAAAAATAGTACTCCTAACACAGAGTTTTCAGTCAATAGCTGGCTTTGGATATGTGAGTACTGGGCTGTAGGCTTCTGAGTTCTGTAGTGGACAGTATGTGTTTTTGGTGAGATCACTTGTGGAAAGGCCTGAGGTCTGCATCTATTACAGCAGAAAGATTTCCATCTTTGGGAGGAAGTTTGAGTGTCATTAGACCACTTCACTTATCCTTAACATATTTGCTATGAGGAGATGCTGGGTGGGGGACACATTACCAGTCTGTCTATGAGCTGTATAGCACTTGCTACCAGCAATTTCTGAAGGGAACTGGCAATCACTTTCTCAATGTACTGCACCACATTATGGCAATAAAAATCCTACCCTGTGTACATCTGAGGGTGTGGCAGCATTTTTGCAACTTTTGTGATACAGCAGTGAGCACTCCTGTGAAATTCACATGGCTAATGATTCATAATTACAGCTCATTGTAGCTGGTCTAACTTGACCTTTGAATATCTCCAACATATAATATAAAAGTGTACCAAAGAAGAATGGAATGCCATGTCCATCTTTAGGAGGTACCTGCTGACAGACTTCCTATAAAAAAGTCTGTCACCTAACTCAAAAGTTAGCATGCATAACTCTAATCTGCACTTGGCTGGCTTTGCACAACTTCCATTTTACAACACACTCCCCCCTTCAAAAGTGCACATTATTGACATCATAGCATATGTCTGATCTCTGAAGTACTTACTGCAAGGCCAGCAGGCCCACAGTTCTATATTCTATCTTTCTAGATCTAGATGCCAGTGGATTTTCAACAGGGAATGTAGCACTTGTAGTTCAGGTTGTCATGCTAGGAGATAAAGAAATATTGAGTACAGCCACTGTTTTTTTTTTTTTTTTGCTTGGCTCAGGTCCTTCTGAAATCCTCAAGTGCCTTCCAATATGTACAGAGGTATCTTTCATTTACATAATGAAGTATGTAAGTAATGGAAAGAAAATGTTTGACAGTCCCCCGGATTTACTAATCTTCTGTGGAGGACTAATCTAGTCCTGCACGGAAGCGGCAGTTTAGGAGGAGGACAGCAGCACGCCATGCATATTAATGAAGGTGCACTGCCTGACCTCCTAATCCTACATGGAGCGTGGACGAGTGCAGGGGGCATGTCTGAGAGCAGAGCTCTCAGAATAAACATGCCCCTGCAAAGTAGAACAGCAGAAACTGTAAATAAATGAGCGAGACCATTCATAGGTGTCCGCATATCCCCACCAACAGTCCCCCATGTGTACAACAAGAACAGTAAATATAAATAAAACGAAGAAACCCTTTTATATTTTTTTTTTTTAAACCCTGAGTACGGCTAACCATAGGTGCGCGGGTTTGCCCATTGCTTAGCTATGGTTAAAGCAGTTTAAAAGGCTGAAGAGGATAACAAGGAAGATATATGCAAATGAAGCAGCACAGCAATAGTGTAGTGGTCAGAGCATCCGCCTAGCGAGCAGGCATTCCCGGTTTGACACCCACTGCAGCACATTCCATTTTCTATGTGAAATCTGTATATGAGCATATTTTGACATTTTTTGCTGTATAACATACTAAATAACATTTAAATGTGAACCAGAGTACTGCATTAAATACACATGTGAAGTGTCAGTGTCATAATGAATAAGGCACTAGTAAGCAGGTTTGAGCACAAGTAAGCAGTAGTAAGCATATATAAGCACTAGTAAGCATGTGTAGGTGTGTTTGCTCTGGGGTAAGCATTGCCTACACAGATTAAGCAAAGAAGAAGCTAACTGAGTGCAAGAAACTGTAACCGGAGGTTAGCAGTGCTTACCGTCTCGCAAACCTGAGTACAACTGCTTTAAAGTGCCTTAATCACTCTGTACCCAATGGCCCATGTTCTGCCCAGCAACAAAATAAACTACCTCTGGAAGGCTCAAACTCAGGACCCTGTATACTATAGTCACAGTAATCAACCACTAAGACATCATAGCAATACAGATGAATGAGGTATCAGCAAACTAATCCTCACCACAGGGAAATCAAACCAAACGTGAACTGAATCTATGTATAGTGTGAAATGGTATAACCTGCTACATAACATAAATATGTGAACTGGAGTACTGCAGTAAGCATAGCTGTGAGGTGTTATTGTAATAAAGTGTAGAAGTCCTCAGGCCCCCATACAGTGTATGTACACATGAATCACGGATACCAGACACATATATAACCTGTAATGAAGAATAAATCACTGCCAAAAGGCAAATATAGTGAAAATTAACTATTAAGCAATGCTAACCACAGCACAGCTCAACTTAGTAAGAGTAAGCAATGTGTAGGGGAGCCAGTCCAATCTGCCTAGCGGTATACCCTGTTAAGCAATGCCAACCTTAGGTAAGCAGGTGTGCCCATATGTTAGCCTTTTCAAACCCAGCTAATCACGGAAAAGTGCAGGTAATTGGCCATATTTAATCCACACAGGCAGGAATACGTTCCATAACTGGTTGTAGCTTCCTACTGCAAGCAGAATGGCTGGTGTGGGTGAAGGCACTCATTTTAGACCGCAGCGCTGGGGCATCCAGGAGTCAAAAATCATGGTATGGCTCCTGGTAAAACACCATAAGTAGAGACTACTGCAGGGCCAGTACAGGGCTCGCAGTATAAAACGGAGGCCTGGGACAGTCTCGCCCGTGACCTCACCAGTGCCACACGTATCCTGGTGAGCAGGTCATGCATCACCATGCTGACCTGAAGCGGTGGAGGGTGGGGTGTACTGGAACAATGGATCCAGGAGTCTCGGCAGATGGCTAATGCCCCAGTACTAAGTACTCATTCCACTAAGTAGTTAAGAATTGCCTAGCTTGTGTATACTATCGATAGGTATGGCTAAATATCACTGTATTCCTCCAACAGCTGCAATGAGCAGGCTGCACACCAGCAAGTCCATGATGCTAGGTTGCAAAGGCTGCATCGCGAGGCAGGTTAGTAATTAGTCTGCATGTACTGTCATAACAAATAAATATAAGAGCCTCAGAAAGTGTTGTACCAGTAGAAATAAATGTGTAATAGTCTGTGAATAAAGGTATAACTCCTGGAGTGCTTCTGTTTTCTCTTCTGTCATATGTTGGTGAACTGTTGCATACTATAAATACTACTGTTGTATTTTAAGCAGTGTCACCCACACTGTGATATGCAGATAAAATGTGTATGAAGTCCTGCATAACAATGTTGGAAGTGCCACGAGGTCAGTCATATTGTACAAGTGAGGGAGACTTAGCTAGAAAACAGTAGAAAGCTTTACATCAGTTCCCTGATAGCACAGTGTACTGTGATGTTACCTATACATTTTTGTCACACACAGCAGGGGGTTGAATCCTGGGAGTGCTACTAAGTTGAATGCATAATCATACCCCACAACTGTACAGATTTTGTAACAATGTTCAGATAGAAAGCTGTATGCATAATTACACCCAACTGTACAGAATTTGCTAGAATGTTCAGATTGAAAGTTGTATGCATATTCATACCCCACAACTGTTCCAATCTGTCCAGCATGTCCAGATAAATGGCCCATATTACCAGCCTGGTACCCCATTCCCCTGAAAAATCAGTGTGATGATCCAAGAAATGTAGGCAGCTGTTAATGACATATAACTGATAGTCAAACGTGTACATAGTCATAGAATGTATATGAAAACAAACCTGTCATTCTAGCACCTCACCCAAAGTGTATGACAGCAATTCTCAACATATGTAGCATTAACACCTGCATCTTGTCACACCTGTATGTAAGACACAGGTCACGTATATAATAATCTATAAACATACCAGTGTACAATATAAGGCCATTGGGTAGTGTAATAATACATGTACAGGAAAGATCACTGCAGTGACTAAGAATGTTGTGAAAACTACAAGGATATATTAGTTGTTAATTGAACTCTCTCTCTCTCTCACCCCTACCATATGTGCAAAATAACCCAATGACACTCCTCAACTGGTATGAGTACACTCCAAGCTTTTGTTGGGACATATGTCCTAGTGGTTTATAAATATTCACATTTGTTTCTATGCATGTGCCATATTAAAATACACCCATATTGGTGGCCTATTGCCATCAATGAAACCTGCATGCTCTTGTAATGGCCACTGTTGTTCCATATATGCATGTGTTCTGCTTGCTCTGCAACTGTGTTAAATCTAATGTTTTAAGTTAATGGGAATACCTATGTATGCTGTTATAATTAATTCTGAATGCTGTTGACTGTTACTAACCCATATCTGTCATACACCTGCTACAACATAGCTCGTATGGGAAGGCCGGTCCCAGTGGACCCACCTGTCCCACCTCAGCTGGCCATGGCATCGGGCACCAGCACATCTGGGGCCCAGCCTGGGACCTCCTCCTCTGTGGGCTGTGTGCCACCTTCGGGTGGAACCACTGCAGGGGATCGGGCTTGTTCCCCTCAGAGCAGGCACAGAGGGGAACCTGTCACCTGTCAACATGTCCAAGCCATGGTGCGTAGGGAGCTCGACCTGGAGTTTTGAGACCAGCTACGCCAGCTTGCAGGCCAAGTGGTGCAATTAGAGGGTGAGCCTGCCCCTCCTACACAGCCTCCAGCACAGCCACCTTTGGGGCCTTGAAGCTGCAGTGGTAACTGCCCATGGGTGGGGACCTCAGTCCCACTGTTTCCAATTGGGGGATCATGGGCTTGCGACTTCCAAACACCCCTCCCCGTCCAAGGTGTTTACCCCCCACATGTGTCATATACCGCCCCTGTATGCATCTTGTTTGTCTTGTCTGTTAACCTACCCAACCTACCTCCCCAAATATACCTACTACCCCTCCCCAACATCCCACTCTCACCTGAAAATAAGGGCAATCTGTTCCCACAAAAAAATCTCGCCCCATACATAGCTATCCATTTGCACACATGTCCACTGGACAAGTAATCTGGTCTAATTGGCATCACAATGAATATATGTTGTCCTCACCCCTCTTCCAGGGGTTTGAAGGTCCAAATGTACCTCCAAATTCAGTGTATATGCACAGCTGTTGCTGTAGAAGAAATGGGCAGCTATGGACCTTTCCTATACCCTTCCTGCACATGCCTAGCTATTTTCCCTACTGTCTTCCCCTCTTTGTGCCCCTTTGTTCACCACTTTCCTATCAACCCCTTTTTCTTTTCTTTTAAACAAATTAGCTCAGGGGTAAGTGGCAGTAAGCACTTTTAAGCAGCAATAAGTGGGTTTGTGAGGGTTTGCATGGGGGTAAGCTATGCCCAGACAGGTTGAGCAATTCCGAAGGTAACTGAGTGTGCGGAAACATAAGCAGAGGTTAGCAGTGCTTACCGTCACGCAAACCCGCTTACAACTGCTTAAAAGTGCCTTAATCACTCTGTATCCAATGTATGTATGTATTTTTCTGTCCAGCAACAAAATAAACTGCCACTGTAAGTCTCGAACCCAGGACCCTGCACTCCATACACAAAGTGATTTACCACTAAACCATGACAGACATACATAACCTGATGTTTTCACAAACATATCATCCAGCACAATCAGTCAACAGTACAGGAAATTATTAATATCATACCACGCAACCTGTTAATGCAAGACGTCTGGACAAAGTATGTCACACTGTGGGTACAAATAGGGATATATGTTAACTAATGCTCTAATACACCTAAAATGTTGCTAGTTACACAGTTATATGTATTAGAACACATATGTAGAAGGAGATGAAGTCTGAAACACAAAAGTGTCGGCACTAGTTACTGACTTCAATGCTGCGATCATCCATGTCAATTGCCAAGAGACTGAGGAACAGGCCAAAATATGAGCCAAACATGCATGGACATATGGACAGATATATATCTGTAAATGTAGACAGACAGCTATATGTAGCTATATATATATATATATATATATATATATATATATATATATATATATATATATATATATATTTGAGACTCACATACCTCTCAACTGTCCCGAATTACTCGTTTTTTACCGAGTTTTGAGGTCCAAATAATGGGGTGCCACGATTCCCGAGTGGCACCCCTTCATTCCCGATTTATTTGCGCTTTTTTAAAAAATTTTTTTAATTTTTGCACTTCGTGAGCTGACGTCATCACGTCCGTGATGACGTCAGCTCCACCAGCCTGTCGGACTGCAGTTCACGCTCATACATACAGATTTCCAGCTCTGGTTCAAATGCTCTTGCAAGCGGCAATCACCAGAGCCGGTTAACGATTGTGGATCTATTTTATTTAACATTCGCGCTGAAGAAGCTGGCTAGGGAAAGGAGTTTGGATTACTTTACACTCGCGTCGCATGATGTTATTGCTGGAGAATGTATGCTGGATTTATTTAACAGTTTGGAGCTGGATTACTTTTAGAAGACGTAGACGCACAATAGAAGCTGGCTGTATTTAGAGGTAAGGGAAAGGTGTGTGTGTGTGTGTGTGTGTGTGTGTGTGTGTGTGTGTGTGTGTGTGTGTGTGTATTAAGTTATCTGTACATAAAATGACAACATTGTTATTGTGGACTTTTCGTAGGAATCCTTGAATATTTGGAGCTTTTCTCATCAGGTTTTTATTCTAAATGGGCTCTGCTCACCTAAAAGTCAAGGTAAAAACATGCATAAATAAACAATAACTGAAAGATTCAACTAGTATGATGCCTGCATTAGAAAATATAAGAGACAGATCACAGACCGGATGCAAGATATGTCAATAACACAACAAAAAACCCTAACTGTTGCCTGAAAAGCACAATGAAATTCTTTCAGATAACTGCCTATGCAGTGCAATAGAAGGAATACTGCTACATCATTTTCACCTGATTTCAGAAAATGATGCCTGTACTAATGCTGTCTGAAGTCCCTAGCCACCACCACTTGTGAGCTTTGTTCAGGTTTTTTCTGCCAAGAGGTTGAGAGCTGTGGTGAGAAATTAATTCACTAAATGATAACCATTAAGTTTCAGAAAGCTGCTGATTTGGCTTAGTAGTATGTTGCTCTGACTGTAGTGCATAGGGACCAGGGCTCAAGACTTGCTAGTGAAATGCATGGTGGTAACACAACATTTTATTCTAACAACTTTACAAAATTATACAAGCAATGTTTAAAATGTGTCCCTGTTTTTTTACCTTTTGCCCCCCCCCCCCCAAAAAAAAAGAAATTGAAAATAAGAGTGAGAAGCTGGTTAAGATGCCTATGGCTTACACTACTGTCATTATATTTATAGTGCGGGTGTGGAAGTAGACTTTTATGATGGACATGTTCTGAAATGGGCAACTTTGTCATTATTTGTTTATGCATTTTGTTTCACTGCCTGCAATACAGCCTACTGGAAAAATGTTAAAACAATAAATTTAAAATGCGCTCTAAAAAGTGTGTTGTATTGTACAAGGAATATAATTGAATAAAGTCAGGAGGGTGTATCAAAGAAAAGAACACATGCATGTTTCTTGTTTTGTGTGCAAGAGGCCAATGATTTGAAAACAGCCCAAAGGTGATCTTTATCCACCACTGACCAGATGCATTTTCTCTGGATGTGGTGTGGGTTTCAATGAATGTGAGTTTCAAGGGCAGGGAAGTTTTAATGTCAAGTTTATTTTCATTGTGAAACAGTATTGCTTTGTTTATCAGATGTTTATTAGTGTTTGGGCATTGTTGTGCTGTAAAATGTAAAAATAATATCCAAATAATCATTGTAGAAGTAAAGCAGTATACATACATTAGTGTTTATGGTAAATGGGGCGAAATAGCCAGGTGATGGGACATTGGAATGGCTGCAGGGGGACTCTGGGGCCATATTTTGGTCATCTGTTCTTCAGTTTATGTTTGAAAGTTGGTACCCCACAATTCCATTGGAGTGGGTGGGGTTACGTAATTATGTATGCAAATTAGATGTTAATCAGCGTACAGATTTGTACCTATTTTTCATGGGCCTTGTCCAGATTTTTGATGATTCCAAGTTGAGAGGTATGATGACTCACAAATAATCATATAACATCAATTGTATATAGATACATGCATATGTTCATATGTATGTATATATATATATATATATATATATATATATATATATATATATGTATATAGATAGATATATATATAAATATAGCTATATGAGATATATATATATATATATATAGGTACATAGACATATACACAGACAAAAGGTATTAGTAGCCATACATATGTAGAAGTGTTGTGGAAGTACTGGGTGCAAAGTATATCCCTCAGCCAGAAGCCCTTTAACTGCCACATGTGTAGTGTGGCAACCATTCCCACAAATGAGAATACTTACATTAAACATATACCCACCCACAATTCAAAGGACATGACACGACACACAGGTATGCATACACAGATAACCTTTATTTGTGTACTATACAATAATGTATGCCAGTACTTACACCACATAAGATTTGAAATATGTAATCAGTGATGAATGCAAGGCCCACACAAAAGAGTAGATGCAAGCAATGGGGATATATACCATACTGTGCTGTCCAGGCCAAGGTCTTCAATTAGTACAACAGTAGACAAAGGATTTGCCTTCAAGATACGTAGCAATCAACAATTACAGATGTAGTTCAGCAGCCTCCAATTATGCCCTGTAGTCAAGTCCTATGAGGAAAAGTAGCCCTCGTGTTAATGTCTCAGTATCTGGTACATAACATTGCTTAACCTAACATCTCACTATCACACTGAATGACCCTCGTCTTAACAGTTATATCCCTGAAAAGGTGTCACAGCCTAGGTTAATGGCATTGAACCCCCCCCCCCCATAAAAGGCTGTGCAAGGACAAGGAACACTGTGTACCACACACTTACCTCTGGAATGTGTACAAGGGCACATATGTGTTCTCGAGCTGTTGCCCCCATATATATATGGACTTGGCCCAACAGTTGGTGTGGGAGTCCATGACATGACTGGGATGATAGCAGTAATGCTAGCGGTAAATAATGATAGGCCATTACCTAACAACCCATTTCTGTATCACAGCAGGAGAAAGACTGGCATATATGTGGAGGACAAAGGCAGGAACATAGGGCTATATTTGCATTATTGCTGTTACACGCCCTGGAAACCGCTGGTGTTACAGGATTTGTTGCAGCATACCCTTATGCAGGAATATGACACTGAAATACAAATGGATGTAGCCATGTACTGATAGCACTCAACAGACAGCATGCCACTGATATATATCTGGGACAATAACTGTGTGGTGCACAAACAAAAACCTAACAGCCAATCCCCCTGGTATCATATGGATAGGCCCACAGTTGTGAGCTATGCAGACAGACAACATTCCATGCAAAAGTACCATGTACACAGAAACCCTGTAAGACCAGCAAGATACAATGCACACAACAACACTACTCACGTTGTTTGTAGGTCTGGAACCTTACCCAAATGTGTATTTGGCCTGAGAATGCAGGTTCTGCTGTAAGAGGTATTGCTACCTGCTGTCTGTAACACTGATGTCCACACACAAGAAGGATGTCATCCATACTGGAAAGGTGAAGGGACAACGCCCACAGAAGTCAGCAATTTAAAGTACAGGATTGCCATGACAGTGGTTATCTGAAGTACTATACAACAGGCTGCATGCAATTAGCAACTGGTGGACACTGACTGGTACAGAGGCCATCACCTGATCATGTGCAATACCAACAAAAGCATGCTGCAATCTATTCAAACCAGCTCAATTACTCTACTGGAGAGACTGATAGAGAGAGAGAAAAAGAAAAAAAAATAACTTTATTAAAATTAACAAAGCTCAGGGTTGTGTTACAGTGGAAAAAACATAAAAGGTATGTGAAACAGATATGTATTTACTTGCATGTAGTATATGGCATAGTATAATAGGATGTATAATGTGAAAGGATTTATATGTGCCATCAGTACTTGTTCCTGTAATGAAGTTCTGCTCAACAACTGCTCTGGACAATAGTGTCAGTCCCTGTGGGCAGTGGGACATACCTGACAACTGTGCAGACCAGCAGTGAATGGCAAAGATGTGACCCATGATATCTGTGTTATGTACATTACTGTGGCCATTGGCTGGTGGTGGTATTAATACTGCCATGATAGACACATGGGTGTGAGACCACACCAACTGCAGGACAGTCATGTTAAAGTGTAGCATAGCATGCCCAACTGCCATAGCAGTATAATATGCTTATCTAAAATCTGTTACCATATATACCCCCCTAATGTTAGTCTGTGTTCACATGTGACACCTATCTCTGTTGCAGCAAGGCAGAACAGTTCATCTGTGAAGTAAAGAGAGTTACAAGAGTGTGGACCAGATGTTTGTATGCACCCCACATACAGATACATATATGTGTGATACATATTCACAGCTGTGTATGTCTACAGAACCTCGGACAGTTATACATATATATAGGTATATAAACAACACATAATAATATCTACACATATATGCACATATGTGTGTGTATATATATATATATATATATATGTGTGTGTGTGTGTGTGTGTGTGTATGCCTACATATATATATATATATATATATATATATATGTGTGTGCGTGTGTGTGTGCGTGTGTGTGTGTGTGTGCGTGTGTGTGTGTGTGTGTGTGTGTGTGTGTGTGTGTGTATATATACATATATATATATATATATATATATATATATATATATATATATATATATATATATATATATATATATATATATATATATATATATATATATATATATATATATATATATATATATATATATATATACAAACAGACACATACACACATATACATAATACTAACACGTATAGGTATACACACACACACACACACACACACACACACACACACACATATATATATATATATATATATATATATATATATATGTCAATACATGTCCCCTGCCATGACATGTGTGAGAGAACATCACACATCAATACACAACATATCTACATGCCAGTACATGGCTGCAAAATGGAGTGTGGAGTGTGGTGTGTAACCCATGTTGGGAACACATTGCAATTGCTTGAGAAAGTGGGATATATATATATGTTGGTGAAGGGTTTTTGGCACATATTGGTATGTAGGTTTGGTTGGGTGACAAAAAAGACAGCATACAGGGCTGGTATATGACACATGTGATGGTTAAACACTATAGATGGGTACTTCCATTTGGAATGTGGAGGCCATTGAGCCCCCATATGGGAACAAAGGGAACATAGTGCCCACCCATGGACAGTCATGACAGCATCTACATGGTCATAAAGGTGCCTGGGCTGTGGGCTGAGCAGGAGGAACATGCATGTCAAACCTTGTGTATGTGTCCTGCATGCCTCCAGGTGATGTAGCACATACCCCATGTCTCTGTGGAGCTCCTTATGCACAAGACCCTGGACCTAACTGGGTGACAGACATATGTCTGTGTGTGCTCCATGGGGGTACGCTATCTCCTGAGGTGGTTCCACATGAAGGTAGTGCCGGAACAGTAGATGATGACATTCCATGGTGGGTCACAGATGTGATGTTGACTGGTAACATGTGCACATTAGGTGGGAGTGGTGTTCCTGCTGGCAAATAACCCCTACACATACTGTTGTGTAACTGTCATGGAACATATGTGGGTTGTAATATTTCACACAATCCCAGAACATGTCCAACAGCATGCCTAGATATCCCCAGTAACACAGAGTGGCAGATGTGTAGCAATCACATAACAAGCGTACCACATGCATATGTGGAAACATAGTGGCAGTGACAATGGCATGCAGGTTAAATACTCTGTAACAGCCCAGCAACTCTAGTGTCCCCACAGGTAGCATGTCTATACACACATAGCAGAAAGTGTTGTACAATACAATATATGTCCCAATGGTAGATAAACCGGAGACATACCACTTACATTGTGTGAACATTAAGTTGGAGCTGATATGGTGGAGGGAGACTAATATCTGTATTGTAGTATGGTAAATGTGCCGTATGAGTTGCTCAGACATATTTCCATCTTTATGTCTTTCAGGGAGTATGGCGCACCTGAAGAATCCCATTTACAGTGCCACTGAGGATGACATAATACTCACCAGCATCATCCAGAACTACCAGCTGCTGTTCTCAAGGACAAGCCAAGACCAGCATGAGCAGACCGCCATGTGGAACGATGTGATCCGCAGGGTGAATGAGGTGGGGATGCACAGCCGTATCTATGAGCAGGTCCACCATCATTGTAGTGATCTGCTCCGCCACGTACGTCGCTGTGCCGCTGCTGTGCGGGGTGACCACCTTGCAACAGGGGAGGCCATAACATCCATCCCCCCTTCACCAGAGTGGAGGAGCTGCTCATGAGCCTGGTAGCACCTGCCCGCCCACAAGAGCTACAGACATATACAGTCATGGAGGTGGGTGCTATCTACACATCAGACATGGATCATGCAGGTAAGGTTCCAGGGCATATCAGTAGACCACTGTTGTGTATGCATCTGTACAGGTAGATCATGTATATGTGAGATGTGGAGTCTGTTGCTGTGTAGTACTGATAAGCAGTTATGCATAATCTGTAGTACTGTGGACTTCAGCTGTTGTTTTACTGTAATATTGCAGCCACCCTGTAGCAATGCCACAGCTATGGCTACTGACATCAACTCTATCTCATCTCAATGTAGGTACCTCTGGGATACCAGCAAGGCAGCGGCCGGATGCCAGTGAGTATGGTTTAAGGTTATGCTTGGCAATTCACTGTGCATGTCATAGCTAAGGTGTAGGCCATGCACACATCTAACACACCTACCCATAATGCATGTTGTACATGTTCACTGACATAGCACACACCTCACTAATGGGATTACCAGCCTCAAACACATGCAATACACAGACCATCTCAGACAACTGTGGCTACACTCCAGTGCACATTGCCCAGGCACAGCTGACATCTGCCTAACATACACAGCTATGTCATACACAGAGCAGCTGAACATGCTACACATAAAGAAATCCCACTCCCTTTGCAAACACACGCTCCAGGGTCTTAAACCTCATCAACACATTACACATAACATAGTGGAGGGATAAGGCCCTGTCCTGGGGAATTCCCACACTCTGGAACAGACTACCCATTAATGTCAGGCAATGCTACTCATTGACCCTCTTTACAAAAACACTTGACAACTGGATGGGAAATGAGGAATTCACCATGGGTAGTACATCTGTGCCACAGCCTAACAGGGGCACAGGGGAATAGCATTATTGGGTGGTGCATGGCTGGGAACCCCTGTGGCTAGGCTTATGTAGACCTCAGGACCAATAGACCTGTACTCATCTATGAACCTATGTGTACCACAGGCAACATCAGCCAGGGCTCAATACAGATATGACCTGCATAATGGTGGGACATTGCGAAAGCCATGTGTTGCAATGTGATCTGATGTACCAGCACCATGTTGGGGAAGTCCAGGAAGTTGGAGTTATGATACATGTGCTGCACAATCCACACCTCACCCAAACCCAGGGATGACATCCAAATCTGTACAATGCTGGTGCCACTGTACACTTGTATGTTTGCCCTGAATTGGCAGGGAATATGCCAGTACACATTGTGTTCCTGGTTTGGGATACTGCAATATGACACACGTGTAGGCCACAGATGTCGAGCATTTGCAATGTAGCAGGAGATGGTGAGGGTGTGTCATCCTGAAACACAACAGTGCACTGGAGGGGAGAGACAAACCCACTGAGAATGTCTCTATCTGCACACAATCAAGGTCAGGAAGTATGGCAGACATAACCCTGACTCCACGGCACTAGTGATGGTACTGTCTAACCTCCAAGGGTTGTGCATGTGTTTAGCATGCAAACATGCAGGTTTGGGGAACATTTGCAGGCCTGACTGACCAACTACTGGTTCATGATGATGACCCATACTACTATACCCCTGCCATGTATAGTGACCATAGTAATACACATAGCAGTTATTGCTACACACAATCAAGATATGTGTGTGCACACATATGCACCCACAAATGGTATGCACCCCAAGCAGCATTTGCACAACTGACACATATGGCCTGTAATGCAATTGACTGCCTAGGTCATATGTCACATATCAGGTATGTGTAGTGTTACCATATGCAGTAGTGTTGTGCCATGGCATGTCATGGAAGAGAGTGCCATGTCAATAATGGTCTCTACACTCACCATAGGTACAGTACATTGTATCTGTTGTCAGTCTAATGGTATTCTATCACTCATACATGCACCACTGATGATGACATCTGTGAATACACATCAGGCATTCACTAAACATGTGTCTACATATAATCCAGAAACACACAGAGGTTGTGAGCAGCAGAAGAAACATAACTGACACACAGATACACATCCTGCAATGGTGTGTACACCTGTGAGGTATGGTGCACAGTACATGCCAGGGTGCTGAACAGATGCACAGCAATGCTGTGGACATGGGTGTAGTGTGTTCCAGGGGAGGGGGAGGGCCATCACCTACTAACAGAAGCCATGCATCACAGCCATGTATAATGTTGGTAACATGGATTGACTACAGTTGCACTGCATGCTATTGAGCACCACATGTCCTGCATGCTGACATGTGTGTAATTACAGGTTTGTGTGTGATACTGTACTGCACCATCACCTGCTATTTTGTGTGTTATGGGGGTGCTGGAGCTGTCTGTAGGTGCTGTCTGGTGGAGTGTATGGGTTGTCATGTATGTCGACTACATGTGTGTATGTCTGTGTGTGTGGCCATTTCTGCACACGTGTGTGTGTGTGTGTGTGTGTGTGTGTGTGTGTGTGTGTGTGTGTGTGTGTGTGTGTGTGTGTGTTTGTGTGTGTTAACTGGTTAGCGGTGATGTTCAGGTCTTACAGTCTGTTCCCTGTTTTCCCCTCACAGGTGGCGAGGTGGGGCTGGGTCCCTCCTGAAGGGAATCTGATGTCACTGATACAGACAGTGACCATGAAGATAGGTGTGTCGGGGCACAGGCAGGGTCATCAGGGGCTGCCGCTGGGCCACCAGTTGACATCCCACAAGTATCCACCCCATCCACACACACAGTCACACTATCTCTACATATCTCATCACCGTTGGTCTTAGCTGAGGGACAGTCTATGGTTGGCATTGGCCAGGACATTGTGGTATCTATGGCACATGTGTCAGGACACAGCAGCCATAGCCAGATGTCTGGTGGGGTACAACATAGGCAGATGTTCAGGGGTGCTCGCCGGAAAACTGCTGGTCATCATGCCTCTGGCAGACGTGCCACATCTATATCAACCACATGCATGTTCCAGACTGTCATGGAGGCACAGGCACAAATGGAACAGTACACCAGACAGGGTCTAAGGGTGCAGAGGGCTCATCACACTTCTGTAAACATCATCCGTGACCTAGCAGGTGCCATTCGTAATTACACCGACGTCATGGATAGATGGTAGGGTGAGACATTGGATCTCATCCTCAATGTCATGTCCATGCTTCAGGACAAGGCAGGACAGTTGCGACAGCCACATGGATGTATGCCAGCAACACCAGCAGCTTTAGGTCACCATGGACGTCCTACCAGTCACAACCGCTCCCGTAGAGGCAGTACCAGCCTCAGCACTGTGTGGGGGTGCTGTCCACAGACCATCATAGCAGACCATGTGCACATGGCCCTGGCCAGTCCCAGGAGGGACCTGGATCCAGTGGGCATCTGTCAACCTCGAGGGACAGTACCCGATCTGGCTTTGTACCTGATACTGCCTGTAGCACCCCTGCCAGGCACAGGTCCCATTGCCATGGCCGGAGACGGTGAACTGCAAAACCTTCCAGGTACATGGCTGGGTATAACACACACAGAGCCTTTGGTTTGGATGCAGTACAGATACAAGACTGTACACATGGAGGTATGTCCCTGTGCAGGTAGCACATCTGTTGCCCATGTAATCCCACCAAGACAGGATAGGGACAACCACACATTGCTATATATGCAGTCTGCAATGTGTATGACATTGAGCATGCTAACAGCAGGGTGTATGTCCCTTTCCCCACCCTACTGTGGTCCTCACCTCAGTAACATGACTGTGCCAATGCTGGTGGTGTAGCCCTATCCTTAGGAGGGTGTGGAGCACTCAACTACTATGAATGGTGTAAACAACAACTAACAACCTGATAACATACACTGTACAGTATTACAGACAGCTATGTGGGGGATAGATGCAACAGTAACTGCAATGATGGCAGATGTGTCCACAACAGCCACACCCAGTGAGTTATAGCAACCCCAGTAGTGCTGCACACCTCTACAGTGTGGAGGAGGGCATTAACACATCTATGACATGTGAATGACTGTATGTCCACGGGATGGCAACTGTGGATTGTTGGCATTTGCTAAGCAGTCCTGGTGGAAACATAGTCTGTGAACGGAGGTAGATCCCTTAACATCTACACAATTTCCTACATGTGGGATGGTGTACAAAAGCCTGCTATGATCTACATAGGCATTGTGCACCTCCTAACCCTCATCTCCACCTGTCATGATTGCGTCAAGGAGATATACCAGGTTCAGGTTGTATTCTCTGTCTTTGATAAGTCCAACATTGGTGGGGTCCTGTGTGCTAAGATTACCAGTGACATTGGCCATGGGTTCATTGTTGATATGTTCCATGTCCCTGCAGATCAGGGTCATCAGGCTACAGGGTGGTAGTTCCCAGCTGACATGGTGGATTTGTGGTCATCCTTGTCAACATTGGAGAATCCATTGTCAGGTGTAGGCATGTTGGATCGTATGAGGGATCCCAGCTACTTACTGTGCCTACCCAGGGGGTTCCCCCAAGCATGACACTTCACTTGACTGTACTGCATGATATGTTAGCAATGCCAGCCTGATATCCTACAGGTGGGATGGAGTACTGTTCACATGAACTGCCCTTGTCATGTAGGGTCCTGGTTATGGGATCTGCTAAGGTTGGTAGTGTATTGCAGGCCAGACGTGTTTGACTGTGTGGGGGGGTATCTATCCATTCCAGATGTATGTTGTTTGTGTCTCTCAAACCCATCAATGGTGCATGTGGGCATATATATTGTGGTTATGTTCCCAATTTCATCTACAGATGTATGTCCATATATACCTATATAGATATATATGTGTTTACCTTTGAAAGGGAGGCAATCATTTCTTCAAACGGCCCTTTCTGCAAACTGAAATGACCAATCCATCATTTCTAATTGCACCACAGTTCAAAACTCAGCAAATCTAAAAGCAGCTTTGCTAATTCTCAAACTACAGGTTGGAATACATATTGTTATGCAGGGGGCAAGCCCCCTGCACCCCCCACAACCCCCCTACTGTGATATAGTAACTCCGAGTTCACACTACAGTGAAGAAAGGCAAATTTTCCCCATTCCCACTATAGTGCCATCTGCAGCCAAATTGCTGAATCTGCAATGAGTGAATGCATAGTGACATTCGCTCATTGCACATGCAATGCCTTTCTTGCAAGATTGTGCAATATTGAAAACATACTTTCGGCCTTCCAGCTTTTGGAGACATGATTCCCTCCCTTTGAAAGGTGAACCATATACATGCTTACATATATGTATTTTTAGTGCTGTATATATGTGGACATATGGATGTATACATATATAGATATCGATGTATGCGTATATGTTATATCCATGTAAATATGAATATATATATATATATATATATATATGTTATATCCATGTAAATATGAATATATATATATATATATATATATATATATATATATACACACACACACACACACACACACACACACACACATACATCTACATGGTGGAATACATTCCCTGTAGTGCTGAATACCTGGGCTGGATGATATGTATGTAAAAACATCATGATTATGCATATCTGCCAGGGCTTAGTGGTAAATCACTTTGTGTATGGTGTGTAGGGTCCTGGTTTCGAGCCTTGCAGGAGCTGTTTATTTTGTTGCTGGGCAGAACACAGCATGTTGGATACAGAGTGATTAAGGCACTTTAAAGCAGATGTAAGCGGGTTTGCGTGGGTTTGTGCAATGGTAAGCAATCCTAACCTCTGCTTACGTTTACATACACTCAGCTTTTAAATTGCTTAACCTGTGTAGGCAATGCTTAGCTCTGCGCAAACCTGCTTACAACTGCTTTAAAGTGCCTTAATCACTCTGTATTCAATGGGCCATGTTCTGCCCAGCAACAAAATAAACAGCTCTTGCAAGGCTCAAACCAAGGACCCTGCACACGCTAGACAGGGTGATGTACCACTAAGCCATAACAGATACACAGAAATTAAATGTGTTCAGAAACATATCATCCAGTCCTGTCATGCAACAGTACAGAGAATGTATACCAACACCTAGATGTATGTGCATGTAACTATATTAAAATCTAAACAGATACAACATATCTATATACGTATATATATATATATATATATATATATATATATATATATATATATTTTTTTTTTTTTTTCTTTTACTAACTCTATATACATATATATCACTATATATGCACATATATACATGCATATGCCTAAATCGACACATATATGTATCTACACCTATATATCTACATATACACATCATGTTACATATGTGTACGCAGATTTATATCTATGTAGGTATACAGAGACATAGTTATATATATATATATATATATATATATATATATATATATGTTAGCAGATATATATATATATATATATATATATATATATATATATATATATATATATATAGGTATATATGGCCATACATCTGTAGATAGCAATGGCAGATTAACAAATACACATATGTCCACATGCACCATTAATGGGGTTGAGCGGCCCCACACACTATACGTCTTGTACGAATAGGCATCCCCCCACAGTGGGCCACACATACAAATGTCAATCATTGCCTGCAACATATACCCATAGAAAGGGCATAGGAAAGACACCACACACAGGTTCACAGAAATGGGAATCCTTTAATTGTGCACTATAACAGTTCTATATGCCATGTCATATAGCTGTTCAGATACTGACAACCATATAAACAGAGTACTGCAACTGTGAAACAGTTACACTTATACAGTAGTCTGGAAAGGTTCACAAGTGTTGCTGTCCAGGCCAAGCCCTTCAGACTGTACAATAGTGAAGATAGACTGGGCCACAGGATACCAAACAATCAACAGTATGTACTGCAGGTGTGTAGTTCAGCAGCCTCTATCTACGCTCTGTACAAACTCAGTAAGAGGGAAAGACATTTTGTGATCAAATGGGTTGTAACTGGTACATAACAAGGCATAACTGACACCATCACAAGCACACCAACAAACAGAACAGTCTGTATGGCAGGAGGCAGTAGACTTGCAGTACCCCAATTCATGTAAGTAATGTCAGTATAGGTGAAGTATACGGTACTGTACAGCCAGATACCTTGTGGCAGCTCACCCCTGATACCCCCACATTTTATAACAGCCTAGGTCATTTATGGTGCTCCCCACCTAGACTCAATAATACAGGCCCATATACCACTGTTACATACACTGGCCTCTGCAGTGCATAAGGGCACACATGTATTGTGTAGGTGACGCCCACACATATATGGCCCCAGCCCCACTTTATGATACAACAGCAGTAGACTAATGGCAGCAATGGCAGTGTGATATACTCACAGCCCACTACAGAACAACCCCCAACAGAATGACATACGTGCAAAGCTTGGTATGTAGATGGAGGACAGAGGCTGGCACATAGGCACATATGTGGAACACTGTTGCCATACACTAAACAAGGTGCTGGTGTTACAGGATAGTCTGCAACATACCCTTAGTCAGGTAATTGTAGTTAGAAACAGAAATGGATGTAGCTATGTACTGATAGCATGCAACACACACTGCCAGTGTAATATCTAACACAGGACCTGTGTGGTGGACGGACATCACATGATAGGCATACCTCTGTCCAGCAAGAGGATAGGCCCACAGTAGTGAACTATGCAGACAGACTGCATTCCAAGGTAGACTAGTATGTACACACACCCTGTAACACCAGTACTATACAAAGCATAACACAACTCTACTCACAGTCTGTCTGTAGTTCCTGATCCTCCTACAAATATGTGGCCGCTCTGAGTATGCAGGTTCTCCTGCAAGAGGTATTATTACCTGCTGTCTGTAACACTGATGCCCACACACAGGAAGGATGTCCATCACACAGGAAATGTAAAGGGACCACGGCCACATGCTGTAGGGATTTATAGTGGGTGGTTGCCATGACAGTGGTAATTACAAGTAGTACACATGTAATTATATATATATGGCTATCTGGATAAGTATATGTACATATATTTGCACCATATGTCCTGGACATGGAGTGTAGCCCTACCCCAGCCCCTATAGTCCCAATGTCATAGTGCAAGGGGATGTCAGGTATGTATAGCAGGTATAGTACCAGACTATTGCTACTGTCATTGGGATTGTCTTCACAGACATGGTGTGTGTGGAAGGTGACATCTGCTTATAACATGTGTGCCACTGGCTACTGACAGACATCCTAAGGAAATCATTGTAAAGTACCGCCACTAGCATGTAATGCCCCTGTGAAGTGCAGCAGAGGTATTGGCCAATATATGTGGAACTTTGGACACACCCTGTACAGTTCAGAGGTATACACATAATCCCTTAGTGCACAACATGTGTACCAGACCTGACAATATGGATGTAGACAGCCATGTAGATGGGTATAACACATAACGACTGGTAGACATTTGCCACCATAGAGTCTGGATTCACACATTCCTGTCTGGCCTGACACATAATGACTGTTGGTACAGGGGTGCCATGGACACATACTATCCACTAGATATTGACATACATCTGTACAGCATCTCACTGCTCTGTGTGACATACATGACTTTTAAGGGAGGCCCGACAGCAGTACATCTGGCAAGTATCTGCACATGACATCTCACTGGGTAAGTACACTAGGCTGCTAGGCATTTAGCAATGCACTGTGCAGGCTACAGGCAGACTGGCTAAACACTGGCCTACATCTTGTATGGGGGAATGCACATGTACCTGCATATATAGCAGGCTCAACAGCCATGTCACAGCACAGGGTAAGATGCACCTGTGTGAAAGTGCATAACCATGACCAATTTGAACACAGCCACAGCCACATATGGTAAGCTAGCATATTATTACAGTATATGGACTATCTGTTTTACACCATCTTCATATGTGCCACTCACAGAATGACCCTACATATACTGGGCTGCTACACAGTTTGGTCTGATGGTTGTCTGTGGTATGGGACATGTGTGTGTATGGCAAAACTGTACCATACAGTGGGGAAGCGTGTAACATCAGATAGAAGGGGAGCTAGAACAATGACATCTACCACAGTCTGTACACAGGCTAATGTACATATTAACAATACACACACTGCCAACATTCATCATCACTACACAGACCTCAGTACTGTACAAACATCCACAGAATGTCCAGGTTATGTCATGAAATATAACCCCTACAGTACATGACATGTGTAGCAATCTGATATATCACTGGCTTATTATCAGATATGATGACACTATTTATGGTGTACAGCACATATGCACCACTTCATGCACGACATATGTACAAAGGTTAACAGAGGTGTGGTTGACAGCACATACACAGGGCCGGTATAGACAAGTTGCTGTGATAATCTCATACATTTACCATTGTAAGAGGGTTTGTTACAACATATGTCCTATGAGGGATATGAAGTCAGTAACCGTCATGGCCTTCACCATCTACAGACTGCAATCCTCACACTACCTTCTGCATTCCACAGATAGATGCACCATGGCTAACACAAGAAACCAAAGGCACAACACTGCCCAGTCTGCAGATGACCCTGCAGATGGGGATTCCTCATATCCATGGAACTGACATGGCAAGTATTGCGACATGTATGACAGGCATATCCAGACAAACACTGTTAAACCAACATTACTCCAAATGCAGTATAGCAGCACTTACAGTCTGCAGTCTGGTCAGGCACATCCCCCTCCTGTTTGTTGCCCTCTTTCCACAGTGCATGTTGTTAGAGGTAAATCCCCAATCCAACTGAGATGCTGTTTGCCAAACAACAGATCTAGTTCCTACTCACAGTGAATGAAAAGGGCCAACACTACCATGATGTTCCTAGGTACTGGAGTGTGTTTCCATGCATTTGGTTATGGGAATGTTACCACAGCTGTTCCACATTCAATCAGCTAGGGGAGGGCTGCAATTTGTGCAGAGGCCATTAGCTGACCATTAGCATCACTTAAAATACACATGGTGCTGCCTAAGCAAAGCAGGTGTGGGCCTCCGCATCCACCAGAGAGGGGGTGTGGGAGGCAGACAAAGGCAAATACATGTCAGGGAGGTGTGGGAGAGTAAACCTGAAGCATGTTTGTGTCACACACCTACCAGCACAGGGTATTAAACCCCCAACAACTATGTAGTGCTATCACAGTTCGATGCAGTTATTGGATGCGCCACATGTGTTACCTGCTGTGGAGCACTCAAAACATATATGTGATGGTGAGTGACATCTGAAACAGGGATACCGTAGAATTACGGTAGGTGACGTACACATCCCTGTCTGCATGAACAGGTGCCAGCGTCAACATAGGCACACTCACACAGGGAAGCACACACATTGACACACTTGGCAAGGCCAGGAGTGCAACTCATCACTAGTGGATTTGCCACAACACATCAATGTGCAGGTATCACATGCACCACATGGGTCATATGGAAGTCATATGGGCAAGGAGTATGAAGAGGTGTCAGACATCAGACAGCATGCTTCCGTATGCCCTGGGGGGTTGTAGTGAATGTGGATGTGGACATACGCACCATACAACACACAAACAAACACACAGGGTGCCAGTTCTGACATGCATGGGTGCATGTCTGCATGGGTGTGTGGTGGTCACCTGTGCCAGCAGGCTGTACAAGGGTAGGCGATGGGTATACCTTGGCATCAGGCCACATGACAATGGTCTGCATTGTGGCTCAGGCCTGTAGTTTCTGCATTTGCCCACACAGGTGGGTATTGCATCCCCCATCCAGTCACCTGGGTGACTATTGTGTGTGGCCAATGCTGTGCATCACTTGCCATGTATGTGTTCCTTAGTCCATGACATGGATGGTGTCTGGGATGTGCCCACCTCCCACATGCATGTACAGTGACATGTGCTACAGTACATGGGGTGTCTGGCCCATGTTGTGAACACAGATTATCATCAGATGTGCCAGTCTTGCCCACCTGTGGCAGAAACTGGTAATGGGCAGCAGGTTTAACCTGCACCTGCATTAATAGCATGCTAACAGCATTTCCTGATGTCAGTGTCATCTGTTCATACAGGGCATGTTGTCAGGCATGGTATGTCCATTGTGAGTCACATGTGAAGGCACCATAGGTGGTGCAAGTGTCCATTGGGGAACATGGTGGAGGTGCACTGTCTGCATGTACGTGCATATTGGTCATATGGGCAGGGTGACATGCCCTCTGTAGCCCACTGCTATCACTGCATAGTTACTATCAGTGGCCAATATGCAGTGTACTACCCACATACTAGCTGTTGCCTAGGCATGTGTGTGTGTATGACACATGGGTTGAGTGTGTGCTCTCGGTAATAGTGGGGTTGCTAACTGTGATTGGCTGGCCTTGATGTCACATGTATGGGTAAGGCTTTGCACCCCAGCCTCTCAGCTAATTTGCATCTGTTATCCCTGTATGGTTGACATTGTGATATATAGTAGGGCCACCATAAAAGAAATATGCAAAACCCCCGCCACATTGCCCACAGGTGTCACACACATACACACACCTGTCATGTCTGGGAGTAGAACCCCCTCCCTAACTAGTTTATTAAACTACACCGCTATGCAGTTATAGTACATGCCATGGACATTACTGAAGTACTTTTTCCCCAAAGGTGTATTTCACAATGAATGACATCAGCAGGATTACCAAAGAAGGGCATTTCAACTGTACTGCGAGTGGCTAGCATAAAATGCATTGCTCCCTACACAGACAGTGAGACACACACAAAACATCCACAACCAACATATGCGGGTATTGAACCCCCCTGACCAAGGCCTATATCACACTACAGCATGTAGCAGTTGTAGATCACACCACAGGGGTTACTACACAGCTTTTTCCACAAAGTTGTATTTCACAATGACTGACATCAGCAGGATTGCCAAAGTAGGGCATTTGAAATGTACTTCAAGTGAGTAGCCTATAATGCATTGCGCCATACACAGACATTGAAACACACACAAAACATCCAGAACTGCCATGGGTGGAGATGGAACCCTACCACAATTCTAAATCACACTACAGCAGTACACAGTTACAGGACGGGCTACAGAGATCACTGAGCTACAACCTTCCCAGAGGTGTATTTCTAGGTGGGTGACATCAGCAGCCTTGCCAAAGTTGAGTATATGAATTCTAAGGAGTGTGAGTATGCTAAAAAGCATTGTTCTCTACTCAGTCATAAACAGACAGAGACACACGGACACAGAGATTCACACACACAGTTGCCAAGTCTGAGGCTGGAATATCTACCTAATTACATTATCACACTACAGCAGTATGCAGTTACAGAACACGTTACAGAGATTAATGGACTATACCTTTCCCAGAGGTGTATGTCTAGATGAGTGATATCAGCAGCCTTGCCAAAGTTGAGTATATGAATTGTACGGAGTGTGAGTAGCCTAAAAAGCATTGCTCTCTACTGAGTCAGACATACACCAAACACAGTTGGCAAGTCACGGGTTAGAACACCTACCTAACTACTTTATCACACTACAGCAGGACGCAGTTACAGGATGAACTATGGAGATTACTGGGCTATAATCTTCCCAGAGGTTTATTTCTAGGTGAGTGACATCAGCAGCCTTGCCAAAGTTGAGTATGTGAATTGTATGGAGTGTGAGTAGCCTAAAAAGCATTTTGCTCTACACAGTCAGAGACAGACAGACACCCACACAAACACATACTCACAAAATTGCCAAGTCTGGGGTTAGAACTACTTCCTAACTAGTTTATCACTACAGCAGTATGCAGTTATGGGACACACCATGGAGATTACTGAGCTACAGCTCTCCCAAAGGAGTATTTCACATTGAATGACCTCAGCAGGCTTGTCATAACACTGCTATGGGGAGGGTGGTGTGTGCATGGGCCATAACTCATTCATGTAGGGGGCTGACATGCCACATGCGGGCACACACGGGGTCATATGTCACAGGTACGTGTATACAGCTACTAGATGACTACTTCCTTATACAGTCATGTTGCACAGCTTGGCACGTGCACCACATAGTCTGTCATGCTGACAGATACTGGTGGCTAGTATCTGTAGTGAGTGACATCTGTACCTCATGTGTTTGGGGCCCTTTGGCTGTGTGCTGGGTAGGACAGGCCCGGATAGCTCCTTGTCATGGTCACCCTCTTCCATACATCTATGTCCGTCTACCTTTGGCTTATTATAGTGTGTTGTCTTTACATATATGTCTGTATTCCTATCCACTGTGTGTGCAAGGCAGGAGAGATGCATACTGTCATGTGTCTGCACTAAGAACTGTGACTGCCAGATATGTCTGGTCCACTGGTGTTTGCAGACATGGCCTTCATGTGTTTAGTGTGTGAGCATGCCCAGTATGACCTTTCAGTATGTTGTTAACTGACATTGCCTTCATTCCTCTAAGTGTGTGCGCATGCCCAGTATGGCCATCTGCATTGCATGTGTGGATCAAGTCCAGGTAGTTTGTACTGTGGTGCAAACCTTTGTGTTGTACACTGACAGGTAGCATGCTGTGTCTGCAGGGTATCCAGCGGTCATTTGGCATTGACTGTTGCTACACTTCTGCATAGCGGGGGGGACAGCTGACTGTTTGTACATTTCTACACAGGAGTGGGGGGGGCACACCTGACTGTTACTATAAGTATACATAGGATGGGGGGCACACCTGACACTTGTACACATTTGCTAGGACTGTGCTGGCATGTCAGGTACTCCATTTCAGTCTGTAGTCTTACCTATCATGCTGGCTAGAGGCATACCAGTGTACTACAGATCTTAGCTTTAATTACCTACATATTAGTTTCTGACTTCCTAGCCTTCACAACTTACATCCAACTGCCTGGCCTGCTGTAGTCTGTCTGTGTAGGCCTGGGGGAGAGGTTAGCCATAGGGCTCATTCAGAGGCCATAGTAAAGCATTTGTTTGTGTTTGTCTACACCTGTCCTGCTGGCTGAGACTGTTGTTGGGTATGTTAACCTTCCTGACTGGCATGTGTGGGTTTTATGGACACATATGTTGCTCAGTCCATTTCCTGCAGTGGGTTTTGTCACCCTGTGTAGTACTGGCTACTATGGTGACTCCAGTATGTGTTTCAGATATCATGGTGCCATTATGGCTGTCTACTGTCTGCTGCCTTAACATTCGGCCACCCAATTCCCTTGCATGCTCACATCCATACCATAGCTACAGGTAACAACACATTCTACTCCATTTGGCAACTGGTAGGTTGATTGACTTACCTTGAGGGTGTGCCTGAGGGCTGCTTATGTCGGATGCACATAGTACACTCCCTATACATGGTTGAGCACAGGTAGTGTCATGTTTGGCATCCCTTTTACTGTCTGTGCGAGTCAGAGAGAGGTGTCATTCCCTGGGTCCATACTGTGTCAGTGCATAAGGTATGTGTTGCCTCTTTGCCAAGGCTAGGGCATACTGGGCATGCCTCCTTCTGCCTACTGAGGCAGGCTCAGGTTGTTCCTCCTCTGAGTCACTCTGTGCCTGTACAGGCCTTGGCATTGGTGGGGGGCTGTGTGGCCCTGCCTCATGCTGTTCCTGCTGCAGCTGTTTCCGCAGGATCATATTGTGTAGAATAGCACATACCATAACAATTTGTGTACATGTAGCTGGTGAATACTGCAAGGCTCCACCTGATGTGTCCAGACACTGGAACCGTGACCTGAGCATCCCAAACACACAGTCTATTATTTGTCTGACCTGTGTATGTGCCTCATTATGGCATTGTTGTTCAGGTGTGTGTGTGCATTTCTGATGGGTGTCATCAGCCATGGCTCCAGTGGGTATGCAGCATCCCCCACTAGGTGACCGTAGGGGATGTCCACATTGGCAAATCTGTGGTACAGCTGTGGCAGATGCCATAGGTGCGAATTGTCATAGCTTCCAGGGCAGCCAGCACACACATTCACTATAATGCCCTGGGCATCACATACAACCTGGCGGTTGATGGAGGGGATGCCCCTGTGGTTCATGTAGGCCCTACCCTGCTCACCGGGTGGTGCTTTGATGCATATGTGTGTGCAGTCGATAGTACCCACTACCCCAGTGTATTCTGCTATTTGGTGGAAGAGACACATATTGCTGGTCAACACCTCACGTGTGTTGAGGAAATATATGTGCTCACTGGCATGTGCTGACATGGCATCCAGGAACTGGTGGAATACTCTGGATACTGATGCCTGTGAGATCCCCATGATATCACCAGTTGTACTTTGGGAGGTACCTGTGGCTAGTATACCTAGGCCTACACATACCTTGGTATCCACTGGGATGGGTTCCCCTCGGCCAGTTTGGTATGTCAGGTAGGGCTGGCACAGCTCAACAATTTGCTGTAGGAGGTCTCTGTCCACCCTATAGCGCTCCACTATCTCCAGCTCATGTAGCTCCTGGTAGGTTACCCTGGGTCTGTACACTCTTCTCTGTCTCTTCACTGTGGGTTGTTCGGCAGCATTCACATCCTCACCACCCTCAGCCTCTTGCACATGTTGTTCTATGTTGCCTGCTGCAGCCCTTCTCATTTTGTTGGTTTGTTTGTTAAAATGTCCCCGCTTGTATACACCGGTGGTGCAGAGTGTGGAAAAAACAGAGGGGAAGGTGTTTGCTTAGTTTATAGTATTGTTCTGGGCTGGGCTGGTCTGCTGTCTGTGTAATTGGCTGATTCTGATACATTTCACCTGCCAGCTAAACTAGTTCTCCTTGATTACCTTCCTACTGCTGGTTTCCCTTCCTATTGCCTTCCTGTTTAAGCCCGGGGGCGCGCCGCGCAAACACAGTGCTCAGATGTGAATGGAGCTGCTATTTCCTGTTTGTTCATTTTTTTTACACCTGGTGCACGCTGCGCAAACACGCGTAGAACAAGCTTGTACAACAAGCACGTTTTACAGGATTTTGACTTGTTCTACCTCTGTACACCATGATTTTCTTGGTGTAAGGTAAGACAGCCCTAGACATACCCCCTGCCTTAGCTTAGCTTAGCTAAGGGCAAACACGAGCCACAGTGATCCATTTAGCTTACAGCATGCTTGACACACCCCCTTCTGATGTCAGCTATGTCTAGGGCTTACACTCATTGTTTTTCCTTGTCCTACATCTTGAGTGCAGGCTTGCACTGACAGGGAATCTGGGATTCTCTATCCTTCCCCTCATTTGCATAGGATTGCCTGCTAATGCATCGTTACATGTCCCACACTGAGCCTCCCCCCTTAGTAAACATTACTTAGTGGCCAGGTTGTCTTCTGCCTGCCATTGACTTGCAAGGCAGAATACTGCTTTTAGTTAGAATGCTTATTTTAGGTTTATTTTATTATTTCCCCCTGATCCCATTTGCGCACCACTGCCCTATGCTTAAACAAGCAAGATCGTTGAAAAAAAATAATAGTTTTTTTTTTTTTTTTTTTTAAACAGTTTGCAATACCAATGGCCTTCTACTTGGCCATTGGCATGTTTCCTCAATGATATGCAGCCTTTATTTGGAGCTGTCATAGCTCCATTTTGTAGTTTGCAGAAATGTACTCGGTTACTAACCGAGTACATTTCCGCAGACTGCACTCATCCTGCACGGACTGCTGCCAACTTCCTGGATTACATATTACCCTCATTTGCATGGTTTTCACCTGCAAATGAGGGTAATTTGCATACAGGAGCTCGGTCCATGCAGGATTAGTGTAAGAGTTCATGTCCCAGGAGCTCGTTTCTGGATCGCATGTCGGCCATATTGCTGAAATTAGCTCTTAGACTAATCCTGCATGCTATGAAGGGCTTCGTAAATCCAATATCTAAATCTTTCTAAGCAAAGTAACTAGTCTGTCAATTAAAAATTCATATTGTACAGTCATATCATGCATCCTTATAAATTAACTCTAGCAAAGTTGTGGATCCAGTAAAGAACACTTTAATGGGTACACATGATAGGTGGTGATAACCTTTCCTGGTCATGTGCAATGCATTTAGAATGTAGATGCAGAGAAACCGGTAGAGCAGTATACCAACAGTCTGCAATATCATTACTTTGACGTTCTCTTGAGTTCCACTGTGTGCTCCTGATTTCATGGTGAAATGTGCTTTATACTTCACTTGATTTATCTGTGGTTTCCCATTCCATAAACTGTTGACAGGATTCTAGGTATAGCTGATATCCTGCAAGATTATCACAGATGTTGACAGCTTTGCTTACCCTGTCATTTCAAATAGGTTCATAGGTTCATAGGTCTGTACTAGGCTAATGGCCCTGGAGCCTTTACAAACCTAACCCATAAGATTATCCTGACATTGTGCCATCAGACCTTAGTTCCCAGTGCCTCTGTCAAGTAGAGCCACTGGAGTGATCCCCAGGGTGAATTTTCTATTTACCATCCACTCATCAAGGTTCCTCTTGAAGAGGACCAATGAGGTGTTCTGTTTGACATGTATGGGAAGTCTATTCCATAGCAAGGGCAGTCTCTGGGTTATGAACCTGTTCCTCCAGTATGTTCTGTTGAATGTGGTAATGAGGTTCAGGTCACTGGAATGTGTGGTGTGGAGAGATTGGGATTTGTTTAGATGTAGCATTTCTAACAGACCTGGATCAGACAGGCTTTGTATGTCAAGCAGAGATCGCCTCTAAGTAGGTGATATGAGAAAGAGAATAGTTGGAGTTTTTTGAGTCTGTCCATATAGGACAAGTGTTTAAGGCCTAGGATCCTCTTTGGGAGGTACTTTTGCAGCCCCTCCAGTTGTTGCAGGTGTCTAGTGAGGTACATGCCAAATACAGCATTGTACTCAATGATTGGTCTAATGAGGGAAGAGTAGAGGGAGACAATGACCTCTTTCTTCCTGGATGCAAAACCTTTAGTAATTAGATGTGCCACATAGAAGGACTTTTTGACCACAGTGGCAATGTGGTGGTCAAAAGAGAGGCTGCTGTCAACCTGTGTTCCCAGATCTCTTATAACACCTTCTGTGTTCACTTGATTACCATCAATGTGGTAATTCATGGGAACTGGGTTTTTTCCAAAGGGGATGACGACACATTTTTTGGCATTGAACTTAAGGCCATGGTTCTGACACCAGTCGTTGCTCTCAGTGAGGCCTTTCTGTAGGATGTCAGCATAAATTGTGGAATTACTAATAGCTCCCAACTTGCACTCGTCTGTGAACTTTATCAGCCAGAGACCCTTTGTGTTGGCCTGGACTTCAGAGAAGTAGATACCAAACAGGAAAGGACCCAGGACCAAACCCTGTGGGACTCCACTAGTGATTGGTCAGCAGTCTAATTTGGAGTCCGCTACTTTCACACTGTGGGTTCTATCTGTGAGCCAGTTTGCAACCCACCTAGTGATATAGGGGTTGATGCCTAGCTTAGTGAGTTTTTCTATGATTCCTGAATGGAAAATGGTATCAAATGTCTTGGCCAAATCAAGGTAGGCTGTATGAACCACCTTGGCTTCATTCACAGCTCTGGTGACTGACTCAAAGAAGTCGACCAAGTTAAGCATGATCTACCCTTCACAAAACCAAACTGTGTGGTATCCATAGTTTGGAGATTCTCTATATCCTTGTTTATTTAGGTCCATGATGACGTGTTCCACAGCTTTGCATATCAGACTTGTCAGACTAATGGGGCGATAGTTCCCAGGGTCTGTAGTCGCTCCTCCTTTGTGAAGAGAGATGTCTGTAGCAGTGCACCATTCAGTAGGGACAAAGACTAAGGTGAGGCTGTGATTGAAAAGGGCACACAGATGAGATGCCATTCCCTCTGTAGTTCATGTAGAACATAGCCAGGGATATTGTCAGGTCCCATGGAAGCTGTATTCTTGGCCTTGGACAGTGCTGTTTTAACCTATGCAGCAGTAATACTGGGTGCCTGGCAATCTACTGGTATTGTGATTGGACCTTTGGGGGAGGGGAGAGGGGTAAAGTTGCCACTGAATCTGTCAGCCAGTATATTGGCAATATTTGTTGGCTCGGTATAGGAGGTACCATTGTGCAGTAGCTCAGAGCAAATCTGGGTATTGCCATGGAGATTCTTTACATAACTACAGAAGGCCTTGTGGTTGTCTTTACTATCTGCTGCAATTCTGTTTTCATAGCTAGCTTTAGAGGATTTGATGAGGGATCTCAACTTTTGTTGAGGCTGATAAGGGAGTTTTTCCAGTCTTGTGACTTCACCTTATTCTGCATCAGTTTCCTCCTTCTGTTGTAGTTTGTTTATGGCAGGGGACCACCAAATTGGATTCCTTTTTTTTGGAGGAGAGTGTCTTGGTTCTGTTGGGTATGGAGAGATCCATGCATTTGTGTTTGTACAGTGCATTGGTGTATGATTTGGGGCTTATGCAACTATTGTCTATTTGCATGGGTGCCATGAAGTTAGCCACCTCTGTTCTTAGGAGCCCAAAGTTAGCTTTGGAGAAGTTTTTCATAGTGGTTACCTTTGTGGGGGGGGGGTGGATTTCCAGGGTGAAGTTTGTGGTCAGATCTAACCAGGGAGGAGTTAACTATTGGTGTAGAGCAATGGTTACTCATGTTAATAATGACCGGGTCAAGGATGTTGCTACCTCTAGTGGGGGTAAAAACGAGTTGGTCCAGAGCATTTGAATTAATGAATTCCAGGAAATGTTGGGCAAGTGTATTGGTACATGAGTAGTTTTCCCAGTTAATGGAGAGGTAGTTGAAGTCATCCAGTATGAGAGTGTTAGGTTGGACACTAATATTCTCCAATGTGCTTAAGAACATGGAGTGTGAGTCTTGGGACATTGTTGGGGACCTATAGCAGGCTATGACCTGAATCGCTGTCTTACCCAATGTTAGCTGCACCTGAAGTATCTCTGATGTGTTATGTTGGGCTACCAGTCTGGAGGTGTGTGCATCCTTTATGAATATGGAAACACCACCACCTTTGGAGCTTCGGTCCAAGTTCTGGGGCTGAAAGGTGTGGAATAGGTTCATAGGTTCATAGGTTCATACTAGGCTATCTGCCCGAGGGGCATTTTTTACAAGCCTTAGTTTTTTTGGCTTTAGCACCCCTTTAGTATGGGGAACTATACCCATTATTTTATTTTGCCTCTGTTGAGCAGTGACACAGAAAGAGGTAATCTGGTGGGTATATCTGCGTCTCCATCCATTGGTCAAGATTTCTCTTGAAAGGAACAAGGCCAGCTCTGCGCATCATATATACCGGATTTTATTTCACAGCATAGGGAGTCTTGTGATCTATCCCTCCAGCACCTCCCATTAATAGCACGTCGAGGCTTAAGTCGTGGCCCTTGTGACTCTCTCGGATCTAGATTTTTTGGATGATTTTGGAGTAGCCATATCTGGATCAAATCTGGGTTTGTATGTTAGGCAAATGTTAGGCAAAGAGCAAGCGACACGACGAATAGAGCTGGAGTTCTTTCTCAGTCGGGTCTTTAGTGGACAGCAGAGACCCTTTATCCTTTGAGACCCTTTATCTTTGGTGCCTGCTCCTGCTGCTGTGGATAGCTCAGATACATTCAATGGGGCATTGTTCATTGGTCTGATGGTGAATGAGTGATGAGACTATGGATGACCTGAGACTATAGATGAGATTCATGAATTGATCTGATTGCAATATAGAAGGTCTCATGTGTCTAGGTGGCAATGTAGAAGGTCTACACACTACTTTAATGACCTACTAATATCAACCCAATCAAACTGGTCCCTGTGGGTCCCTTCTGCTTGCAGTCTCTTGGTGGCTATTTGGTAACTACCTTTGTAGAAGCTAGGGGACTTCTTTTTTTTCTTTTATGTATTTACACCATTTTTTTGGCATTTAGGCCCCGGCAGTGCTTGACCGAGACCGAGGATGTCCATTCCTGTGTGTGTTCTGTATCTGTGTCAGATGTGGTTTCCTGTAAAGCAGGTCTGTTCCCTCAGTCATCCATAACTTGTGTGTGTTTTGTGAAGTAGTTTGTTTGAGCTTACAAGAAGAGCCCTGGCCCAAAATCACAGGCTTACTGTGAGTCTGACATGTGGACACACTTGCTTCTGACTTTGAGTCTGACATGTTGCCCAGTTTGCTCAACATGTTGTGGTTCATGTTTTAGCCAGTTTGCAACCCAATTTTCAATGTGATGGGTTAGTCACATTTCTGAGTTAGGTATTGCATCATACCCGAAAGTGGGGTATTGTATATGGGGCCTTCACCAGATGAGATGGGCTTAGAAGGCATGATCTGCCTTTGACAAAGCCACTGGGATGGGATCCAAAGTCTGCAAATTCCCTGTCTTTTATTTATGAGGTCCCATTTATCCTCCCTCCATTTGGCTTTAATAGGCTTTGTCAAGCCAGGGGCCGGTAATTTCCAGGTCGGTGGAGGCACCGCTTTGTGAAGGTGGGACCACAGCAGCTGCAGCATGCACTCCCCCCTGTAATGTGAGAGTTATAACCTGGTAGTGCAGGGGTGCTTCTGCTGCCTAGAACCAGGTCTCTGTTACAGCACAAATGTCCATGTTCTCCATTTTAAGGAGTGCTTTGAATGAGTGCATTTTCAGATTTAGATTTCTAGTATTGAGCAGCATGACTCTCATATTGCATTTGTTTGTAGCTGTTACGGTGGTAATTTGGTCTTTGGAACACCACCCAAAAAGGCACTAAAGGGGTGGCAAGAGCCTTGTCCAGTATCCGGAAGCCTAGGGGTGACAGATGCAGGCCATCTCTGGCAAAGCATTGAGGTCTGTTAATCATGTCATCCCAGGCAGACAGATATTAGATCCCCTTAGAATGACACCAGAAACTTAGCCAATTCTTGAAATTGATCATTTTCTGTTTGTACTGTGGCATCATTCTGGGTGATGGTAGGATGCTGCTCAGGGCTAGGGTCATACCCTCCTGGGCTACATAATCCGAGAGCTCCTCCATGTCTCTTTTCATGTAGTCCAGGGAGGTACGTCTCAGGTCATTCACACCCACATGTACAATGACAGAGTCATATTTGTACCTGTTGTTGAGGGACCTGAGTGCGTGCGTTACGTGGTGGATCCTGGCACCTGACAGGCAGCTGACTGTTACTTTCTCCTTATTCAACCTAGTGAGTGGGACATCAGTATGCCTCATTATCAAGTCACCTATGACTAGTGTGTTGGGCATGCTGTTCTGCCTTAGGGGCTTTGGCTGAGTGGCATACTGTTTAGGAGAGTTATGTGTCTCATGATTAGTGCTGTGTTGTGGTGATCGAGTGCATTTCTGTCTTGGAGGTCTCTGGTATTTCGGTAAAGTTTTGAGAGCCTCTACAAAGGTAGGTGCGTGGTTTGTGTTTTTATGTGAAGGCAGTGCTGGTGTGTGTTCTGGAGGGCTATATGTTCCATGTGGTGTGGTGCAAGTGTTGACCTTCTCCTCTTGATCAGCTATTCTGGTCTTGGCTGGAGAGTGTGTGGCTTCCAATTTGGATATATAAGTGCATCTCTTGCAAGTCTAAGCTAGTCCTGCATGGAAGCGCCCATTTAGGAGCAGGACAGTACTGCGCCATGCATATTAATGAAGGCACTCTGCCCGAGCTCCTAGGCTCACACGGAGTATGTACAAGTGCAGGGAGCATGTCTGAGAGCAGAGCTCTCAGAATAAACACACCCCTGTAATGTAGAACAGCAAAAAGTGGTAAGAAATGAGTGAGATCACTCATAGGTGTCCGCATATCCCCACCAACAGTTCCCCATGTGTACAACAGCAACAGTACATTAAAATCAAATTAAGAAACCCCTTTATTTTTTTTTTAATCCGAGTACAGCTAACCGTAGGTGAGTGGGTGTGCCTATCGCTTAGCTATGGTTAAAGCAGCTTAAAAGGCTGAAGAGGATAACAAGGAAGATATATGCAAATGAAGCAGCACAGCAATAGTGTAGTGGGCAGAGCATTCACCTAATGAGCAGGCATTCCCGGTTCGAGTCCCACTGCAGCAGAGTCTATTTTACATGGCAAAGCATGTTATAACCAATATTTGTGTTACAAAACCCACTAAATAGCATATATTTATGAACTGGAGTACTGCAGGAAATGCGCATGTGAAGTGTCAGTGTCATAATGAATAAGGCACTAGTAAGCAGGTATAAGCACAAATAAGCAGTAGTAAGCATATGTAAGCAAAAGTAAATGTGTATAAGTGCGTTTGCACGGGGGTAAGCACTGCCTACACAGGTTAAGCAATGTAGAAGCTAACTAAGTATAAGAAACTGTAACCGGAAGTTAGCAGTGCTTAGCTCCACACAAACCTGCACAAACCAGCTTACAACTGCTTTAAAGTGCCTTAATCACTCTGTATCCAATGTCCCGTGTTCTGCCCAGCAACAAAATAAACAGCCTCTGCACGTTCCCAAGACGCTGTACACTACAGTCACAGTAGTTAACCACTAAGCCATCATAGCAGTACATAAGATGGAGATTTCAACAAACAAATCTTCACCATAGGAAAATCAAACCGAACATGTGAAAGGAATCTATGTACAATGTGATGTTGTATAACCTGCTACATAACATAAATATGTGAACTGGAGTAATGCAGTAAGGCCAGATTTGAGGTGTTATTGTAATAAAGTGTTGAAGTCCCCAGGACCCCATAAAGTGTACGTACGCATGAATCACGGATACCAGACACAGATATAACATGTAACAAATAATAAATCAATGCCAAAAGGAAAATATAATGCAAATTAAATATTAAGCAATGCTACGCATTGCACAGCTCAGCTTACTTGGTGTAAGCAATGTGTATGCTGACTAACTAAATCTGCCCAGTGGTATACTCCTTTAAGCAATGCCAACATTAGGTAAGCAGGTGTGCCCATAGTTTAACCTTTTCAAAACTGTCCAATCATGGAAAAGTGTGGGAAATCGGGCGTATTTAAACCTCACCAGCACAAATACTTCCCATAACTGGTTGCAGCTCCCTACTGTAGGCAGAATGGCTGGAGTAGGGGAAGGCACTTGATTTAGAGCACAGCACTGGGGAACCCAGGAGTCCAGATTTATGGTATGGCTCCTGGTAAAACACCATGAGCAGAGACTACTGCAGGGCCAGTACCAGGGCTCTCAGTATAAAGTGGAGGCCTGGGACAGTCTCGCCCGTGACCTCACCAGTGCCACTGGTATCTTCCTGACTGGTAAGCAAGTCAGGCATCACCATACTGACCTGAAGCAGTGGATGGGTGATTTCTTGGAGCAGTGGATCCAAGAATCAAGGCAGATGGCTGATGCCCCAGCACTAGGTAAGTACTCATTCTACTACATAGATAATGATTGCCTAGCTTGTGTATACTATGGATAGGTAATGGCTAAATATCACTGTATTTCTCTGACAGCTGCAGATGAGTGGGCCGTGAACCAGCAAGCACATACTACTAGGCTGCAAAGGCTCTGTCACAAGACAGGTTAGTAATAATCTTGCATGTACTGTCATAACAAATAAATAGTTTTAGAAAGAGTTGTACCAGTATAAAAATGTATTGTGTATGGGATGTACTGAATAAACTAGATAATATGGCAGGAAGACTGTCATATAGGTTGCATGGAAATAAAGGTGTAATATCTTGTGAATAAAAGTATAACCCCTGGAGTGCTTGTGTACATTCTGCTGCCATATGTTGTTGTAGCGCTGCATTCTATAAATAGTACTGTTGGTAAGCAGTGTTACCCACACTGTTGAATGCAGATAAAATGTGTAGGAGGTTCAGTATGACAATGTTGGAAGTCCCAAGAGGTCAGTAATATTGTACAACTGAGGGAGACTTAGACAGAAAACATTGGAATGCTTCACATCAATTCCCTGATAGCACAGTGTACTGTGATGTCAACTGTAATATTTTTACCAAACAGAGCAGGGGTTTGAATCCTGGGAGTGGTAGTAAGTTGTATGCATAATCATACCCCACAACCGTACAGAGTCTGTGAGAATGTTCAGATAGAAAGCTGTATGCATAATCATAGCCATCAACTGTACAGACTGTGGCAGAATGTTCAGGTAATAAGTTGTAGGCTGATCTGTCCAGCATGTCCAGATAAATGACCCATATCTGCTGCCCGGCAACCTGTTCCCCTGACAAATCAGTGTGATGATCCAAGAAATGTAGGCAGCTTTTACTGACATATAACTGATAGACCTGAACATAGTCAGATAATGTATATGAAAACAAACCTGTCATTGTAGCATCTCACCCAAAGGGTATGACAGCTATTCTCAAAATATTTCACATTAACACCTGCATCCTGTCAAGCCTTGACCAGACTGTGTGCAATAACAGATTGTTAGGTATGTGTATAACATCAACATGGAATCTGGGAGTATGCATAGAATTTGTCAGGTAGTGTTGACAAAGATTTCCTCCACAGCTATAACAGGTAAGAGGTGTAGACTGTAGGTACAACACAGTTCACTTATATACTTGTCTACAAGCATGGAATCTGGGAGTATGTGTAGAATTTGTCAGGTAGTGTTAATAAAGTTCCCTCCACAGCTATAACAGGTAAGAGGTGTAGACTGTAGGTACAGCACAGTTCACTCATATACCTGTCTACAAGCATGGAATCTGAGTATGTGTAGAATTTATCAGGTAGTGTTAACAATGATTTTCTCAGCAGCTATAACAGGTAAGAGGTCTAGACTATATGTAAGACACAGTCCATGTATATATAAATCTACAAACATACCATTGTACAATGTAAGCATTGGGTAGTGTAATAATACATGTAAGGGACACATCACTGCAGTGACTAAGAAAGCTGTGAAAACTACAGGGATATATTAGTTGTTAATTGACCTCTCTCTCTCTCACCCCCACCATATATGCACCAATAACCTAATTACACACCTCAATGGGTACATGTACACTCCAAACTTTTGTTGGGACATATGTCCTATTGGTTTATAAATATTTACATTTGGTACTATGCATGTGCCATGTTAATATATTCATATATTGGTGGCCTGTTGCCATCAGTGAAACCTACATGCTGTTGTAATGGCCACTGTTGTCCCATATATGCATGTGTTCTGCTCACCCTGCAACTGTTGTGTCTTGGGTTAATGGGAATACCTATGCATGCTGTTATTACTAATCCTGAATGCTATTGACTATTACTAACTGATATCTGTCCTAATATTGCAACACCATAGCTCGTATGGGAAGGCCAGTCCCAGTGGACCCACCTCTCCCACCTCAGCTGGCCATGGCACCAGCATGTCTGGGGCCCAGCCTGGGACCTCCTCCTCTGTTGGTCCTGCACCACCGTCAGGTGGAACCACCTCAGGGGATGGAGCTCGCCCCCCCCCCCGGGAGCGGGGGCAGAGAGGTACCTGTCACCCGCCGTCAGTTCCGAGCCGTGGTGCATAGGGAGCTCAACAAGGAGATTCGAGACCAGCTACACCAGCTTCAGGACCGCATGGTGCAATTAGAGGGTGAGCCTGCCCCTCCTACCCAGTCCCCAGCACAGCTACCTTTGGGGCCGTGAAGGTGCAGTGGTGACTGCCCATGGGTGGGGACCTCAGTCCCACTGTTTCCATTTGGGGCTCATGGGTGGGCGACTTCCAAACACCTCTCCCTGTCCAAGGTGTCTATCCCCCACATGTGTCATATACAACCCCTGTATGCATCTTGTTTGTCTTGTCTGTTAACCTACCCAACCTACCTCTCCAAATATACCTACTACCCCTCCCCAACATCCCACTCTCACCTGAAAAAAATAAAAGGGCCATCTGTTCCGACAAAAAATTCTTGCCCCATACATAGCTGTCCATTTCGCACATGTGTCCACTGGACACAAGTAATCTGGTCTAATTGGCATCACAACAAATTATTGTTGTCCTCATCCCCACCCAGGGGTTTGAGTGTCCAAATATAACTCCAAATTCAGTGTATATGCACAGCTGTTGCTGTAGAAGAAATGGGCAGCTATAGACCTTCCCTAAACCCTTCCTGCACATCCCTGGCTATTTTCCCTACTGTCTTTCCCTCTTTGTGCCCCTTTTTTCACCACTTTCCAATCAACCCCTTTTTCTTTTCTTTTAAAGAAATTAGCATGGGGGTAAGAGGGAGTAAGCACTTTTAAGCAGCATTTAGTGGGTTTAAGCCTGTTTGCATGGGGGCAAGCATTGCCTACACAGGTTAAGCAATTCAGAAGTTAACAGAGTATAAGAAACTGTAACCGGAAGTTAGCAGTGCTTACCTCCGTGCAAACCTGCACAAACTGCTTTAAAGTGTCTTACTTACTCTATATCCAACAGCCCGTGTTCTGCCCAGCAACAAAATAAACAGCCTCTGCAAAGCTCAAACCCAGGACCCTGCACACCATAGACACAATGACTTACCACTAAGCCATTACAGATATACATAAATCTGATGTTTTCAGAAACATATCATCCAGCCCAGTCATGCAAATGTACAGAGAATGTATACCAACATCTAGATGTATGTATGTGTGTGTAAATATATTAATATCTAAACAGATATAACATATCTATATATGTAGATATATATATATATATATATATATATATATATATATATATATATATAGAAATATATACATATATATAAATATATATGAACATATATACATGCAAATGCCTACATCGACACACATATATGTCTATATCGATATGTCTATATATACACAGCAAGGTACATATATGTACACAGATATATATATCTATATAGGTATATACGGACATAGTCATATATATGTAAGCAGATATATAAAGTGTGCATCTTACCTCCAAATACTTATTCAGTGCACTGCTTCACTGAGGAACTGATTGGCTCATTGCCTCGTGATACTCCACTTCATGGCTCTGCCTGCTCCGTTCACCCTACGGGCTCACTCCGCTCCCCTATCCTGCCCCCAAATCCCACACACCCCAGCACCTCTACATTTATTCCTTCATAGCCACATCTACTTCCTTCCCTGACCAATTAGCCTCCATTGATCTAGCAACACCCACTTCCTATTACCACCCCATATCAACCATCAGTCACCTCTCCCTTCCCTCTCATAAGTTATAGTCTCACCTGCTCATCCCTAAGCATACAACTCACCTACCCCTGTAAATTACTCAGCCACAATATGCCTACTCTTAGCAGCCCTAACTCACCATGCTTTCAAAACCCACATCCATCTGTATTCAACTACTACCTCTTCTCAACATATCCTATATCTACTACATCACCTAGCCCTTTAATGCCAACCACTCACCATCCTTTCATATAACCAATCATCTTACCCCACCAATCTTATACCCACATATCCCAATATCTCCCTGCCTATATCCTATAAAAAAACTACTCTTTCCCTATAAAGTTATTACTCCTCATAAGTGCCCTACCCCCTCAGTAACTAACAAAACCCTCACAAATCTAATAAATCACAACCTAGATTCTAAGCAGTCCAAATACCTCTCCAACCTAATCCTACATCTAACTACCATTCTACTATCTGGAGATATACATCCCAGGTCCACCACCTCCCCCTCTACAGATAAATCTATCCTACTTACCTCTTTTAATGCTCAAAGTATAACGAATAAAAGCTCTAACCTCCATGCCTGGCTAACACATAATATCCCTGACATCCTGTCCATCTCTGAAACTTGGTTGAAACCCCGTATAAAAGATTCTGAAATAACACCACCCAACTATTCTATCATTAGAAAAGATAGATCCCACAAAAAAGGGGGAGGAGTAGCTCTTCCATACCTATCCTCCTTTTCAGTTACTCCCTATAACAAACCTACTCCCCACTTTAATAATGCCGAATTACTCCTACCACTACTTCAAGTTAATAAACACAAACACATATGTATAGCCTCCCTTTACATCCCCCCCGGTGACAATATTTCTACACTCGAGGACATCTTCTCCTGGCTTTCTACCAATATTAGCAATGAAACAATAATTCGGGAGACATGAATATCAATTGGTCCTCCATTCAGTCTCCCACAAACCCACTAAACATCAACCTCTACAATGTCTCACAGCTAATCAACTCCGTAACCTGGCCTTCAAAAGACCTCTCCAGTGGTAGTACCCCAGACTGGATTTTAGTCTCTCACCCCCATTATTTCTCTGACAGTGGCACCCTTCCCGATCCCCTTAGCGACCACCTACCCACATTCACACATCGACTTCCTTCACCCTTACATCTTACTCATAATTATATTACTACTCACTACCAAAAAAACTTCAACCCTACTACCTTTTCTAACTCTCTAAAAGCAATAAACTGGAACACTCTAAAAACTCTACCCCTGGAAAATGCAGTAGCCCACTTCAACTCAACTTTCTTAAACCTCTTAGACCATCATGCTTCCATAAAGACAAAAAGAATAAAAATCAAAACTGCCCCTTGGCTAACCAAAAACACACTAGCTACCATGCACCTCAGAGATAAAGCCTGGGCACATTACCAGAAAAATAAGACTCCCCCACCCATAATGAATACAAAAAAGTCAAAAAGCTTATCATTACTGATCAACAGAATTACTTCTCCATACTCCAAAACAACCATAAAAAAAAACCCTCAAAAATTCTGGAAAGGAATCTCCACCCTCCTTAATCCCAGCAAAACAGATAACTCCGGCCCAGACCCCAATGTACCAGTCATAGATTTGGCTACACAATTTAACTATTTTTTCATTGATTCTATTTCCAAACTAAACTCATCCTTCTCTAACTCCACCACACCCTTCACTTCACCCCATCCTCCTCTAACAACACTACACCCCCCACTTCTTCTTCTCCTTTCATTTCTTCTCCATCACCACCCTCAAATACCCTCTCTTCCCAGTCTCCACCTTTCTCATTAAAACCTATACCCACATCTACCATAAAAAAACTCCTTCAGAAATTGAAGCCATGCTCTAATGCCCCCGATGACATTCCTTCATACTCTCTTAGCATAGCTGCCGAAGCCATTGCCTACCCCATCATCATTCTAATCAACCGCTCTATCCAAGAAAGTTTTGTACCCCTAATTTGGAAAAAGGCTTTTATCATACCTCTGCATAAAGGTGGCAACAATAACAATATCACTAATTTCCGTCCCATCGCCATTATATCTCCCATCTCTAAACTCCTAGAAAAGTGTATCCATCTACAACTCCTACCCCATATCATAGACAATCACCTACTAACTCCCACACAACATGGTTTTAGACCCGGTCACAGCACTATGACCGCCCTCCCTTCCTTCCTAGAAACTGTGAATAAAGCCCAGGACTCTGGCCACATTGTATCTGCCCTCCTACTTGACCTCTCTAAGGCCTTCGACACTATCTCTCATAATCTTCTTCTAACTAAACTCTCTAAGCTTAACCTAACCCCTTCCTCTCTGAACTGGTTCACCAGTTACTTATCCAATAGATATCAATCAGTAAAATGGAAAAAAGCCACCTACTCATTCCTTAACACCCCAACTGGAGTTCCCCAGGGATCCATACTGGGTCCCCTCCTCTTCAATATATTTATAAACGGTTTCCGCCACTCCCTCTCTTTCACAAATATAATCCAATATGCAGATGATTCAACTATTATCTGTTCTGCCACCTCCATCCCTACACTCCTAAATCTTACACAAGACGCGTTCTCAACCACATAACAATGGATGAAAAAAAAAATCACCTAGCACTCAATGCCTCTAAAACCAAATTAATGATATTTACTCTCTCTAAAACCACCTCTTTCAATATAAGCACATTCTCTATCACTAGCCAACACAACACATCTCTTGAATTGGTATCAGAGGCCAAATTACTAGGGGTCCAAATTGATAATCAGCTTAAATTCAACTCCAACCTACAACTAAATATCAAAAAACCCCACCAAAAACTTGGCATGCTCTACTGACAAAATCGTTACCTCACCCCCGCCACTAAATTCATTCTCTCTACCATATTTCTCATCCCCTCTCTCCTCTATGGAGCCCCACTCCTAACTAACCTACAATCTTCCCTGAAAACACAACTCTCCTCTTGCTATAACAAAATTGCCAAGTTCACTACCAGCCATAAGTCCTCCACCCACCCCTGTATATCTCTCCACAAACTAAAATGGCTAGAACTATCCAATCATCTCACCTACACTCAACTTACTCTTGCACACAAGCTCATTTTCAACCCCTCCCTTTGTCCCTCCCCTTCCTCTGCCTTTAAAGAGGCACTGTCCCGTTTCTGAAAAAGATTGCTTTCGTCGGGCCAAAACTTAAATGTTGCCGCCCACCGTATTAAATCACTCCCATTTTGTGATGTCACAGTTAGTCTATGCCCACATATCAGCTTTTTTTTTTTTCTCTTGTGATTACCCCCTGCCAATCTTGTCTTGGTTCCGGTAATAGAACTCCAACATTGCAACAATAGTTCCGTGTAAGCACTAGCGATCGGTTGCCTAGGAGAACCGATCTCTAATGCTTATAGAAGTTGATCTGCACCCTAACTTCCCAGATCTTCAGGGAAATATTTTGTTTTTTTGGCTTTCCCCTGTTATAGGTAAGGATGGCAACAATCGCTGTTAGTGTTTAAAGACAGCACTAGCGATCGGCTGTCAAGAAGAGCTGATCCCTAGTGCTTACAGAAGTGCATCTTCCCTGATCTTCGGGAAAGACTTTTGTATTCTTGTATTCTGGATCCAAGCACCTGTTGACAACCAGGAAGTAAACTAGTAAATCTGTCAAACTTTTCCTGGCTCTTGGCTTGGTGTCCTGCTTTCATTTGTGTAAAAGATTACAGACGTTGTTAGACCATAAAAGGGTTTCATTGGGTGGCATTACAAAGGGGCACACAGTATCAGCATATCTGCAGAACCAGCCTTTTCACTTTTCAGTCCTGGCAGGCAAGAGTGTAACAGTTTGGGAATGCTTCAAGTTGTCTGTTCAGTGGCATTCAAACCACCTGTGCCACTTTCAAATGATGTAGGACAAGCGAACGATACAGAAACTTCTTTGATTCGCTCAGCTATATATATATATATATATATATATATATATATATATATATATATATATATATATATACACACACACACACACACACACACACACACACACACACACACACACACACCATTACTGGAGTTAGGAGTATCCAGTAGCTTCTGGGCGGGCTTACTATAGCTCAACCTGAAATATGCACCATTTACCATGGAAGGAAGTTACAATCGACTCCCCCAGCTATTGAGCTGAGGTGGTTTTTACATTTGGGGAGCATAGTGACATAGATACTGATAGGAACTGACATTGGATGGGGCAACAGGAGGGCAGTGAATTTAAGTTGTATGCTTAGCCTCTTACCCATGGGTATTGAGAGTATTTTTATTGATGAGCAGTGCTCTCACAGGTTGTAAAGAAGAAATGATGATTTGGCTAGGTGAACTTTATTCCATGAGATATTTATAGTTGATATAACCATTCGATTGAAGTGTAATTCTGAATAAGTATGCTTCTGAGGAAATGTACATTTGTGTCCATTTAGTGCACTGCGATGTGTGTTTGATATATTAGGTATTGAGGTCTGTTTGTAGTGGGCACCTGGGACAGTGACTAATGGAAGTATAAGGAAGATAGTTTGTATGCCAGGAATCTGAGAAAGTGAAATTGGTGTTGAGTACTGGGGTTAATGCAGAGTATTTTAATAGCTCTTTAATAGAGAAATGTGAATTGTGGGGCAGTTGTCTGTCTGTATCAGAATGTTATGTAAATTAGACTGGGCAGTTAGTTTTTCAGAGGAAAATGACTTGTCCATAAACTGTAATTCTGTGGAATAAGTTGTTGCTCAAAGTTTCAGAATGAAAGGGTAGCTGAGTATTCTCTGCCATGCATTTGTATGTGATGACGTATATGTATGTATGTACTTTTTATTTCAATGATACACACACACACACACACATATATATATATATATATATATATATATATATATATATATATATATATATATATGCTGCGTTTTATAGAACAACTGCGGGCATTCTGTTTTTTTTTCAGAAAATTCACTTATTTGTATTTGATTTTTGCTCCCAGATTCCTCCAGATTCTGCTTTCCTACTTCTAGGACATTAGGTCATTTATGAGGCTGATCATAACAGCTTTATCCTTGGGTGTGCCCCAGGATATTTAAGAATATCAAAGGCTTAAGAGACCAAGAGACCATTTTTAAGACATCATCACCACACTGTAGAAATGTTTTCTTTGGAGCTTTGGCTTTGGCTTTGGGTTTTATTGTATTTTTCTGGGATGGCAGGACCAACAGTGAAAGCACCAACCATGGTGACACTGTAAAAAGGGCAGTACAAGAAACTGGTGCAACTGCAGATGATGTAACATATAAGAAGTTAAAAAGGCCAGTCAGAGAAGACTCCATTGGCTCATGAGGGTGCTGGAGAACTCGGAGTACCAGTAAGGCTAAATTTGCAAGGAGAAGAAAAACAAATAGATGAAGAGAGCATTAATAAGCATCAAATTAATATTTACTTGAGTGGCAAGATATCTCTTCATCATAGACTCCCTGAGAGATGGAACCCACTGTAAGTAAGAGTAGATTGCATTCATTCTGCCATATACAGAAAAATATGAAAGCAGTTAATTTGTGTTACAGAAATGTTTAACTGTAGCAGGTAAGAAGTTAATAATTCCCAAGCTGTTAATGGTTGTCTGGATGATGGGATACCCAAGGTGCAGGATGGCAATGGACTTTCATTGTTTTTTTTTTTCATCTGACAAAGCTACTTGTATTGTGGTTCATAGGTGTTTAATGGGCTAACAACTACAAGGGGCTTTTTCAACCTAGCCATGCATCCCAAATCTCTCACAGGTTCTGATACCCTTGATAAGTATAAGCAGGGGTTTGTGAGATGAAACCTTTACAAGCAAAGGCCTGCGAGATTAACCATTTTCAGGTTGCCTGTGTCCATTAGAGGCATAGGTGCCAACAAACCAGGGTTGAATTTCCTGTTCTCCATCCAATTGTCCAGGTTGCACTTGAATTGGGTTAGGGATGAACTCTGCTTTACATAGATGCGGAGCCTGTTCCATAGATGGGGTAGTCTCTGGGATACATAGCATCAGAGGAAATTACTAGGCTAACAGCCCTTGGGCCCTTACAAGCCTAGCCAAGTTCTTACTCTTAATTCCACGATCAGCACCTATTACTCCTGCCCAAGAGGGACACAGGTGGTACCCCAGGGGTGGTAACCTCTGGGAGACAAATCTGTCCCTCCAGCAGGTTTTATTAATGTCACATACCAGGTTATAGTCTTTAGAGCAAGTAACCAGTGTACCATTTAACTTATGGATATGCAGCATATCCAATAAAGATGGGTCACAGATTGCCTTGTATACAAGGCAGAGATCACCTCTGACTATTCTGTAAGAAGCAGAATAAAGTGACAGTGATTTCAGATGATCCTAATAGGGCAGATGCTGAACACCTTGGATTTTTCCTGTGAAGAACATTTGTGGTTTCTCCAATTGCTGCAGGTTCATAGGTTCATACTAGGCTATCTGCCCTAGGGCGTTTACAAGCCTAGCCAGAGTGTGTTTGGCTTTCGCCACCCATTTTAAATGAATTTTGCTATGCCCTTTTTCGAGGTTAGTATACTGTGCCTCTGTCTAACAGTGACACAGAAGTGATACCCGGAGTAAATCTATGATCTCCCATCAACTCATCAAGATTCCTCTTGAAGAGAGTCAATGAAGGACTCTGCCTAACCTGGACTGAGATTTTATTCCAGAGTGAAGGGAGCCTCTGGGTTATGAATCTGTCCCTCCAGCATGTCCTATTTATTTCAGTGCTGAGGTTTAAGTCTCTCGAACGCGTAGCTCGATGGGATTTGGATTTTCTGAGGTGCAGCATGTCCATTAATTCCGGGTTGGACATGAAAGGTGCATACCAAAGGGCATTGTACTCCATTAGTGGCTTGATGAGGGAAGAGTACAGGGAAGGTTATAACTTCTTTTTTTTCTGGAGGCAATACCCTTACTTAGGAGATGAGCAATATAGAATGCCCTTCTTACCACTGTGGAGACATGCTGGTCAAAGGTAAGGTTGCTGTCAGCCTGTGTGCCCAGGTCTCTCACCACTGAGTGTGTACTTAAGGTGTTGCTATTGATGTGGTAGTTAGCAAGAACATTGCTTTTACCAAAAGGAATGATAATATATATTTTTTGCTTGAGCTTAAGGCAATGACTTTGACACCAATCATTTGCTTATGTAACATCCACTTGTAGGATGTTGACATTATTTGGAGATTCTATAACTGCTCCCAGTTTGCAGTTATCAGCAAACTTTATCAGCCACAGACCTTTAGTTTTTGCTTGTACGTTGGAGAAATAGATTCCAAACAGTAGTGGTACCAGGACTGATCGTTGTGGAACACCAGTGGTTACAGGTCTGCTGTTGGAGGTGGATTCCCTTTTTTTTCACTATATAAGTTCTATCAGTGAGCCAGTTAGCGACCCATCTAATGATATAAGGGTTGATGCCTAGTTGGGTGAGTTTGTCAATGATCCCTGAGTGGGGGATAGTGTCAAACACCTTGGCTAATTCCAGGTAGGCTGTATGCACATATTTCCCTTCGTCCAGAGTCTTGCTGACTGTCTTGAAGAAATCCACCAGGTTTAATAGGTATGATCTCCCTATGACAAATCCAAACTGAGTAGGTCAAGTGTTTGGAAATTACCTATATCTTTGTTGATAAGGTCCATGATGATTCGCTCCATGCCCTTGCAGATAAGGATAGTCAGGCTAATAGGTCTATAGTTCCTGGGTTAGAGGAAGCACCACTTTTGTGCGAGGGAATAACAGTGGCTGTTTTCCATTCAGCTAGTATGAAGCCGGTGCTTAGACTATGATTGAAAAGAGTACCCAGTGGTTTTGCTAATTCATGTCAGAGCCCATGTTATCATGTCCCATAGATGCAGTGTTTTTGTCCTTAGACAGGGCATTTATGACCTGCTCTTTAGAGATACAAGGTAGAGGACAGGTGGTAGGATGTCATAGGATACATGTGGTGGGGACAGGGGAGAACCTGTCAACCAACAGGTTTGCTATGTCCACAGGCTGAGTATATATGGTATTAACTACCAGTTCAGCACAAATCTGGGCCTTTCCTTTTAGGTTACTGATGTAACTACAGAATGTCTTATGGTTGTCCTTTGTTGAGGAAACTAATTTGGACTCAGTTTGCTTTGGAGGACTTCACAAGAAGTCTTATTTGCTTGTTTAAGCTGAGGAGGGAGTGTTTCCAGTTTAGGAGGGCTCACTCCCTCTTACTCTTAGACAGCAATTTCTTCCTCTTATTGTAAAGTCTGTTAATGGGAGTTGTCCACTAGACAGGTTTGCTCTTCCTTGAGGAGCTTGTTTTGGTCCTATCAGGTATGGTCGAGTCAGTGCAGGTATACAGGTGTTTGTATAAAGCATCGGCATAGAGCTCACCATAGTTGCCAGTTCCATCTGAGGGAAGAGATGCAGTGAAGCTATTTATACCATCCCATAAAAGCTTACAATCTGCTTTGGAGAAGTTTTTTACTTTAGCTACTGCTGGGGGAGGAGAGTCAGCTGTGATTGTTACTTATAATGAGACCAATTTATGGTCATATCTCACCAAGGAGGACCTCACAGTGGGGGTGCTACAGTGGTCCACCATATTGGTAAGCACCAGATCCAGGGTGTTGGCACCCCTTGTGGGGGTCTCAGCCAGCTGGTTCAGGGCATTAGAGTTAACTCAGTTGAGGAACCTTTGGGCATGTGAGTTTGAGCACAAGTAATTTGCCCAGTTAATGGATTGGTAGTTAAAGCTGCCCAAAACCATGGTGTCTGGATGTTTCTTGATAATTTCAAGTAGATCCAAATATGCAGAGTGGGTGTCCTGATTCATGGAACAAGTCCTATAGCTGGCAATGATTTGAATAGGTGTCCTACCAACAGTTAATTGCACCTAAAGTGTCTCCAGGGAATCATACTGTTTAACCAGTCTGAAGGTGTATTTATCTTTAATGAATATTGATACACTGCCTCCTTTACTTTTCATGCTTTCAGTTTGAGGTCTGAATGTGTGGAAGGAGGTATAACCTAGTATGGCTGGGATGCTCTCCACAGCTTTGAACCAGGTCTCCGTGACTGCACAAATGTCTGGTCTTCCAAGGTGAGAACAGCTTCCAGTGAGAGCAATTTCATGTTGTGACTCCTATCGTTTAGCAGCATAACCTTGAGGTTGTTTTTAGATGGACTTTTTGCATTGGGAATTTTGTCCTTGAGACACTGCCTAAAAAGGCAGTATTGGGGTGGCAAGAGCCTTAGCCAGTAGCTGAAATCTCAGGGGTGACAGATGGAGACCATCTCTGGCAAAGCATCGAGGTCTGTCAATCATGTCACCCCAGGTTTGACAAATGCTTCTGGTGTCATTTTAAGGGGATCTATTAAGCCAATTATTGAAGTCAATCATTTTCTGATTGTATTGCGACATCATCCTAGGTGAAAGTAAAATGCTGCTTAGGGCTAGGGACATACCTGCCAGAGACACACAGTCCAAGAGCTCAGTCATGTCGCTTTTCATAGAGTCCAGAGAAGTACATCTCAAATCGTTCACACCAACATGGA
>NC_056730.1:643622057-643674913 GCF_019279795.1 Protopterus annectens
TGCCAAACGTGCTATGGTGTTACAGTTTTAGAACATATGTGGGTTAGTAATAGTCAGCACAATCCAGGATTAGTTATAACAGCATGCATAGATAGTCCCATTAACCCAAAACAAGAGATTTGGAACAGTTGCATAGCAAACAGAACACATGCATATATGGAACCACAGTGGCCATTACAATGGCATGCAGGTTACATTGATAGCAACAGGCCACCAATGATAGTATTTCAACATGGAACATTAATAGAAACACATTTCAATATTTGTTGAGCAATACGACATATGTCCCAACAGTAGGTTTGGTGTAAACATACCCATTGATCTGTGTGTTTAGATTATTGTTGCAGATATGGTGGGGGGGAGAGAGATGTCAATTAACAACTTGTATATACTTGCAGTACTCGCAACTTTAATGATCACTGCTCTAATCATTACTCTACAGGTATTAATACAATACCCTATGGCCTTGGTTTGGGCAGTGGTATGTTTGTACACAGTGTATACTTCAACTGTCTTATAGCTAAATTCTACTTCTCTTACCTGGTAGACCTGTGGAGGGAATGTTTGTTAACACTACCTGATTGTTTCTACACATATTCTCAAATGTCTAGTTAAAAGTAAGAACATACTTCTCAATCTCTTCATGCACAACATCTGGACAAAGCTTGATAACATGGGGGTACAAATAGGGACATATTTTGAATATTGCTCTTATAAACTTTCTAGACGTGTCCAACCTGCGGCCCGCGGGCCGCATGCGGCCCTCAGAGCTCTTCCATGCGGCCCTCAACCTCTAACTGCAACATGGATGTACGCATGCCCCAAAACACTTTTTTTGCTTTGTGTTTTTCACTCCTGTGACCTGTAACGCTAATGTCGACTGCATGCAAAGCACCCTTCTAGTTTTGTTTTTGAGCCAAAAAAGGGTCAGTGTGTTTACTGCATTATTTTGCACCGAACAATCAGTGTGTGTTCTCGCAGAAGAGGGACTCATATATGGATTTGCCACTGTTGCCTTTGAAAGGGACAGCAATTACCTGTGTTAATAGGTAAGTATGGAGTGAGTGAGTGCATACATGAAAGCAGAAGTGTGCGTGAAAGTAGAAGAAGAGTGTGTGTGTGTGTATGTGTGTGCATGACAGAGAGAGACGCATGCACAAAGAGGCTAACAATGATCAGTCTACCTACTGAACACAAACAAGTTAGCTCTCAAATATATCATACATTAAGAGTACACTTTCATTAAATTGTGGCTTTCCTGACAGGGAGAGTGTTGTATTGAACATGAACTCATACCTCTTAACTGTATGGATTTTCAAAGAATGTCTGGATTTTTGCCTCACCTTCCAATTTGTGTCTTTTGCTTAGGAAATCAAAGTAGTCATCCAAGTAATGCAGTTCCAGGGAGTAAGAATGAGACAGCAGCCTAGGGTTAATGGGTCAGTAGTGGACTGACAATGTGGGACTGTTGCATATAAAGCTGTATTGTTTTTTTTAAGACAAAAAAGCACCTAGTACTGTTTTTCATTGGTGGGTTCTAAGCAGTAGATTGGACAACAAGCATAACTTTGGCGGATCATCAATACTGCAAATCAAATGGGCACAATGTCATTTTAAATGTTGGATTTTAGTGTGTATGTGTGTGCTTATGTTGAGAGTGCTGCAACAGTAGATGATTATTAAAGACAGAGACTTATGGACTGTGGAGAATATGTTTCTTTGTTTCAAAACCTAATACTTGGGTATGCATGAAGTAGACTTTTTAAGACATAGCTTCTTGCCATTTACAGTGGATGGATATTTACATTTAATGGACAATGTATTAGCGTGGGCCTGTAGGGTTCTGAAGGATGCCAAGTCTACCACTGCCAATGTCTTGTAAAGTGACCTGGAAATGGATATTGAGATGTTACTGAAAAAATATAGTAAGTGGGCTTAGAAATATAGTTTAATTAAACAAAGTGTACTTTCAATTTACAGGCCATAATTTAATTTATTTCAGGTAATCCAGATACTGGTAGACTGTATACCATTAGACTTCATTAGGGAGAGCTGTCATTCTGGGGAAACAAGCAGCCCTAGTTTCAGCTCTGTGGTTGCTTGCAGGTAGGAAGTTGCAGGATGTTGATGCAATGTGTTTTATTTATTATTTTTAATGCATTTGTCATTTCAAAGCATGGTTTTCTTTGATGTTTAACTGACAATAATGGGATAGAAAGATTATAAGTGATGTATAATGTTTGCAGCTACAGTTGTTTCAATGGTGTCTGTGATGCATAACTATTTTTGGGCCTGTGTCCCACTTTTATTTTTCGCTTTGTCCAGATTTCTTGCTCTAAGGTTGAGAGGTATGGTTCCATACTAAATCAGAAGTTGTATTTACCTTGGAAGACTTATCGGCATAATTATGAAAAACAGATCCTTTTTAATATCTCTGCTTATTTCTAATATAAACTGCCATGTAACCTTGCAAATAACCTTCTTATTAAGCTACTTTACTTCTTTTGGAATTGACAGGTATGACTCATCTGTGTTTCTGGGTGTGTAATCAATTTAACAGTTTTAAAGATGTTTTCCAAAAATAAATAAATATATAATAAATAAATAATCGTCTCTACACTTGGAGCTGTTGACAAAGTCTGGAAATTTGTTTTTTTGAAAAGCGAAGGTCAGCATTACAGCTCAGTAAACTGTCAGTCTGTGAGTAACTTCTGCACAAATTAAAATGTCTGTCAAATGACTTTAGATTGGAAGGAAGTTTATTTTTATTTATTTTATTTTATTTTACATTTCTTTACCGGGAAAGTCCGACTGGGCACAGGTCCATTTTCAGCGGAGGCCTGGGGAGAAAAGCTCCAAAAATAACACAAAACGATATAATACAATACATGAGAGAGAGAGAGAGAGACAGCAAATTATGGATGTAGTACTCATACAATATGGCAGAGATTACATTTTATAGAATCTGAGGTACAGAATAAACTTAAAAACATTTTTTACAGTTATAATTACAGCAAGGCAAATATCAATGAGTTAAGTTTTAGGAGAAAGCTGTTTGTACATAGCTGAATATAATTTTGCATGGAATTCTTAGTTAAACATGCCCTCTTCTTGATAGATTTGAGTAACCAATATTAGATCTTAGCCATCCAGCTGGGAAAGTTTAGTATGTGGATATTTGGCCCTGTTTGATCAGTGGTGTATGTACTAGTTGTCGGCAGTATGAGTAGTGAATTAGTTTGAGTAAGTCAGTCAAATATGACAATGGCCATAGAAATTACTGGTGTAGCCAACTGGATTTTTTTTCTTCACAGAGATAGAGTGATATTTCTCCCTCAATGGCCTCACCCAGCATTAGGACTCAAACAGATCTTATTTGCAGTGTCCGGGTCACTTGTAGAATGTGAGTGTTCTGTGCAGATTTTACAACAAAATAATGGTAGAAAGTATTTTATTTTGGGCATTATCATTTGTAATGCAACAGAGCTTCCTAGATTTTCTTGGTAGAGTAGGTGAGAGTATTTATTTGAACTAAAGTTGATTTGAGTGCTACTTTTGTGAAGTCTCGCATGTGTGCAGTAAAGATGAGTTGTGAGTCAAATAAGGTTATACCCACGCATTCCTTTGTTCGAAGTGACTTTTTAGGCAGTGTGTTGCTTTGAGTGGCAATGATTTCTAATGTGGGTTTAGGATTTAAGTTTCTGGCCTTGTCGCCACATCATAGTGAAGTTAATCTTTTACAGTTTAATACAAACATCATGCCAGTGCCAGAAAAGTCATTCTAGTAGGAAAAAGTCTTGCAGCTTCTTTTCTTGTAATTTGTGGAGTGGCATATCCAAATATAACAATTCCATGATGCTGTCTGTGTAATAATCTATCATCATATCACATATTTCGAGATGTGGAAGAAACCTGAGAGACATGGGGAGAACATGCAAGACACCTCACAAAATTCTACCTAATCCAGGAAACAAACCAGTAATATTATCTCAGTGGAGCTAACGCCTGTGTTACGCTGGACTACCATCTATTATTTAATGATAAATGAGTCTTACTAATATGAGAACATACACTTTTTTCCATCAGCAATTAAAATGTTATAAAATATTATAGATATTTTTATTAGTGATAATATGTTTTAGGCAACAAGAATTGTTAGTCTTTTTTCACAACTGATTTTCTTCAGTTTGCTGTTCTGACCATAAAGGTATTTCAAGTTCAAGGAAAACATTCTGAATTGTGAGGAATGTAAATATAAACTGAATAAAACTGAAGACAATGTACTTTTAATATTAGATTTTAGGGTTAGCAGCCTAAGTCTAGGTAAGAAAAAAAAGATCAAAAGAAATAGGTAATGAACTTTTTACTCATGGAAAAGCAGGAAGTACCATTCACTCCATGAAGCAGGTATAGTAGCATTACAACGATACAGAAAAATGCAAAGACAGTATGAAGGCAAAACTATAAGAAGCAGGTAGAAGGGCTGATATGAACTGATATGGAATGTATGCTATTTTCAGCTTTGTGTATATCTGGACAATTATTGTTGATTATTTTCCAACACTATGTTGCTTCACCGTAATTTGATTATCTTCTGTGATGGTTATACTTTTGATCAGTGATAAAGTTCAAAATCAGCATTCTTAACTAATTTGATATAATATTGAAATCATAAAGAATTTCTGCACCAGAGAAATTACAATGTATTAAAATTCAGATTAGTGGAGTAGTCTTTCAGCCAAATGGGTTTTGGGAACAAACCAATTTGTCTATGTGTACACCTTCATTGTTTGGAGGTTATGGGGGGATGATAAAAGGGGCTTAGCTTGTGATCACTGAAGGTGTTTGTACCTCAGCCAGCCATACAGTGAACATTCAAAGATCATATCACAATTGTTTTATTTATTATTTTTTGTTAGCTTAGTTAGTCAGGGAGAGCAGGCAAGCATGTCAGCAGAGGAGTATGGCAAGCTGACAAGGATCCAGTTGGCTGAAATGTGCCAGACTAAAGGACTTGTGTATGCTAACCTGACTAAAGCAGATTGCAGCTTTAGGCACAGCTGCATCACAGAACAGCAACATCGAGGACAATCAGACTGGCTGTGGAGATGTAAAACTCTCAGAAAATAGACAGTTCAACCTTTCCACATAGGACTTAAAAATCCATCTGGAGCTAAAGAGACTTGAGTTGGAGGCCAAGGGTTTGGAAATAGTGTATGCGTGTGAGTGTTTTTTAAATAATTAGAAAGAGATATTGAATTTTAGGGCAAATATTATGCATTTATTTATTTATTGTTCAAATTAACCTACAATACAGCCACATTAGTCCGCATAAACCTGTGTTTTTTTTTGCTCTTCAGTTAATGCGAGACTTTTTTTTTTTTTTTTTTTTTTGTCCTCACCTGCCGTTTGCCCCCAGACCATTTTTGTTGAGTCAATGCGGCCCTTGCAACTGAAAAGGTTGGACACCCCTGATATAGATAGATATAGATATTAACTAAGATGTTAGAGTTAACTGTTAGATTAGAGAATTAGAATTAGAATGTGAATTAGAATTTTAAGGCAAATATTAGGCATTTATTACATTTATTAATTGTTCAAATGCACCTACAGTACAGCCAGGAGGTCGACTGTGGTCTTCCGGAGCAACGAAAGAGTTAATTATATGATATATTTTATATGTGGCCCCAAGACCATTTCTGTTCACTCAATGCGGCCCCAGCAAACCAAAAGGTTGGACACCCCTTTAGACAGTTGCTAGAGTACCAGGATTTGTTTTAATATACATGTTCTGAAGGGTTTGAAGTCTGACACTCAAAAGTGTGTCATTATTTGGTGACTACAATCCTGAGATCATCCTAGTGATTTGCCAGAAAAAAGAGGAACAGGTCAAAAATATGAGCCAAATATCTGGACATTCTGGGAAAATCTGTACAGTTGAGAGGTATGATTATGCATACAGCTTACTATCACTCCCAGGATTCGAACCATGGCTGTGTCTGCTAAAAATACAACAATCTGTGTTTCATCAGAGAGGGCTATTTAGAAACTGCTGTCTGTTCCTTCACTGTTTTCTAAGTCTCTTTTGGTTGTACAATCAGACCTTATACTTACAACAGTCTTATAAAGACGTTCCTAGACATATTTTTTATGCAGGACAGTGATTAACACATTACTATTCAGAGAATGCAACACTAAATGTCATACAATACCAGAGTAAACACAACCAGTCCAGGATTTACAACTTTATTGCCAGGCAGTTACGGTTTTATTGAAATATCACCTATATGGGACTATTACTGTCATATTGTTTGGTTTATTCGGTACAACCCATACACAGTTTCTATACTGCCAGGTGACGTTCTACTACTTTATATTTATTTGGTATGACTAAACTTTCTTATTTCCCAGATGTTCCATACACATTGTATAGTAATCCTCATTTTTCATGATTATTAATTTGCCCCCTTTATCCGAAGGTTTAAAAACCAAGTGGCTATTTTCACTTAATTCTTTCTCCCAAACTACTTTTTGTTTCACCAATATATATATATATATATATATATATATATATATATATATATATATATTGTCTGCATCACAATTTACCATTGTTTTAGTCCCATGTAACAGATAGTTTTCACCTTCACATTGTGACGGATCCATCCCCACTTCTTGGAAAATGCCGGGTAAGGAAATGAAGGAGTCACTGGTCATGGAAATCTATATGAACCACTTTAGAGAAAACCAAAAAACGAACCACTGGAACTAGAGAACTCCACACTCCTAAATACTGGATGTAATTCCATTTTATTTGTAATTCATTGGTTATTGAACTAATAGCAGCCAAAAGACAATTTGTGTAATTCAGCAGATGCTAAATAGCAGCAGAAAAACTAATTCCAACAATATATATGATGAAAATAGCAGCAAACCAATCTTGACAATCAAATACTACGAACAGAAACTATTTCATTCTATTTTCACTTATAAAACTTGGATTAATTTGTTCCAAAACAGATACTTTAAAATTCATGCATTTTCCCTCGTTTTTTATTACAATGTTCTGCAAGTAGACTTATTATTTTGTTATTTCTAATATCTCTCACATGTTCTTTAATTCTTTCTACCAAACTACTTTTCGTTTCGCCGATATATATATATATATATATATATATATATATATAAATATATGTATATATATATATATATATATATATATATATAATGTATTTAATAACATGTCTGCCTACCTGTGTAGTTATCTGGACTCTGTAAAAGCAGTTAGGTTTCCTCAGGGTGCTATGTTAAAGGTATCCACAAATGCTTCACAAACTGGAGGGACAGCAAGAGTTGCATAAATATTTAGGTCCAAACTGTCTGTATTTTATTTGAATATCAGAAGTCTCCCTATTGTTTCATTTCAGTGTTTTCCATATAAACAGTCTAAATAAGATGTCCTGTGATACAGAACCTGAATATAGTGTGTGCACATCAACTGAATTGTAAGCAAACCAATTAGGAGGATAGATAAGATCTATAAGCTAACTCAGTTTCTTCTCTGATTCAGAAGGGTCTGACCCTCTCTCAGAAGAGAGTATGTAACTCCCAAGATACATAACTAGTTTGTCTGAATCTGAAAAGTTTAGAAAATGGAAAATATGTCCTGGATCAATTTCTACAAGTTGTGCAGGGAAGTCTGGGTAGTGTGAGGGCTGATAAAGTGTTTTAAGGACTGCACCACAGATTTAGGCAAGGGTTGCAAAATGATGGACATCCAGTTCTCAAATGTCTGGGTCCTTAGTATGGCAGAATGCTACACCTCTGGAACTGAGATTCACAATCAGGAGTCTTCCTTTTCTACTAGATGCTTCCAGGGGGCATTTTCAGGATGTTGGGGATATCCACTTCCTCTGAAGTAATCTAGAATCACGTATAAATGTGGACACCTGGGAACTGATGTTTAAACTGAATGTGGGAATAACTACTTCAGCCTGGGAGGATTTGCATATGACTTGTGGTGTGATGGCCTCCAGAATGGCAAGCTCAGAGATCTTGACAAAAATAGGTGTAGAAGTTGGATGGTGCATAATTGTCTTCACCAGACTGCTACCCTTGGGACTAGATAGGCCAGCTGGGAGAGTAATGCTGTCCACAGTCGATCACTTCTCTTCTTCTTTGCTTCTTTGAGCAGATGTCAAACTAAATGATACAGGTGAGTTGTCTAATCTGGTAGGCTTCAGAAATGGGGGTCCAGCTTCTTTGGTATAAGATACATATGAAAAAAAAGAAGTTATGTACTTACCATAACGTTCCATGTGAGTTGTTCATCTCGCCTTCATTCTTACACATGGGTTCGGAGCCGATCTATCGGCTCCAAGTCGGCTGCTTTACTAGCTGAAGTTCTCAGAGTAGTGCAAGGCCAGGTCCCTATCCCATGATGCTCTCTTTCCTACCTCGGATCTAGCTTGCTGATCCCAGCATGTAACAGATATACCCAACACATACTTCAACTGAAGTAAGAAGTCACAGAACAAGACCCACCAGACCACAAGTCTACTCGTTCTGAGACCCTGGAGGGGGAAGGCGGGTGGAAATGTAAGAATGAAGGCGAGATGAACAACTCACATGGAATGTTATGGTAAGTACATAACTTATTTATGTGAAGTTGTTCAATCTCGCTGCTCATTCTTACACATGGGTAGCGTCCCAAGCACCCTAATCCTGGGTGGCTCACGGGAGTATATTCCGGAGTACAGTGGAACCAAAGGAAGCCCTGTCCCTGGAGGCCCTGTCCACTTTGTAATGAGTGATAAAGGTATGCTGCTTAAACCAAGTGGCAGCTGAACAAATAGTGTGCAAAGGCAATTGAGCCGCATAAGCAGAAGAAGTGGAAACAGCTCTAGTGGAATGTGCTTTCATGCCATGATCTAATGGTTGATTGGCTGAGAGGCATGTAAATTTAATGCAATCAGTTAACCATTTGGAAAGGGTAACCTTAGAGGCTGGTAGCCCTTTCTTAGTGTCAGCATGAAAGACAAAGAGTTGTTCAGATTTCCTAAATTCCTTTGTCCTGTCCAAATAGAATCTCAATTGTCTGTGAACATCAAGTTTATGCAACATGTACTCCAACTTATTAGAATGGTTACTGAAAAAGGTTGGAAGTTCGCTAGTTTGATTCAGGTTAGTCTTGGAACACACCTTTGGAAGGAATGAAGGATTAGTGCTCAGTAATACTCTGTCAGGGTGAAACACCAAATATGGGGGTTTGATAGATAGGGCTTGAAGCTAGGACACTCTACATGCTGAGGTAATGGCCACCAAGAAAATAGTTTTCCAAGGGAGAAACTTTAAATGGCAGGATGATGCAGGCTCAAAGGGAGGAACAATAATCCATGACAGCACAAAATTTAGATTCCAGGGAGTAAAAGGTTGTCTAACAGGTGGCCTAAGCTGAATGGTACCATTTAAGAAGGCCCTACATAATCTGTGAGACATTAAATTAGAACCTTCAGCTCTGAGGTGAAAATTTGAAATTGCAGTCAATTGAACTCTTATAGTGGCAGCTGCAACACCTTCATGAAAAAGCTTAGCTAGGAATTCCAGAATAGTAGCAATTGGGGCAACGTATGGATCAATGCTATTCTGGGAGGCCCAGAGAGCAAATTGCTTCCATTTACTGGCATACAACTTTCTAGTGGAAGCTTTATGCGAAGATACAAGAATATGCTGTACCTCTGAAGAAAAGTCATATGACCTGGCTAGGTTGGGAATCGGAGCAGCCAAGCTGTCAGTCTGAGGGAACAAGGGAGGGATGGAGGGCCCCTGACGAATGTGTCAGCAGGTCTGGAACTGGATCCAGAATCCAAGGTTCCTCCAATTGATAGAGTCGAAGGAAGGGAAACCAAATCTGTCGAGGCCAAAAGGAGGCTATTAAGATTACAGTCCTTCCCAGGACTTTGGCTTTCTGTAAGAATTTCGGAATCAGGGGAGTAAGAGGAAAAGCATATAGGATTCCCTGGGGCCAATCGTGTACAAGCAAGTCCCTTGGGTTGTCCCCCGGTGGGGAATTCAGGGCAAAGTAGTTTCTGCATTTGGCATTCATAGGGGATGCAAACAGGTCACAGCTAGGCTGGCCCCATCTGTGGAAAATCATCTCCACAACTTCGTCTTTGAGAGACCACTCATGCAGTAACAGAATGGCTCTGTTCAGTTTGTCCGCGATCATGTTGGATTTCCCCGGGATATGTGTTACTATCAGAAAGCGCCCAGTGGATACCGCCCACTGCCAAATTCTCAAGGCCTTTTGACATAGAGGGTAAGACTTGGTTCCCCCTTGCTTGTTGATGTACTAGACCACAGACATGTTGTATGTCTGTATCGCAATCGTCCCTAGAGGAAGGGAGTCATGGAAGTGCTGCAATGCCAAAAGCACCACTCTCATCTCCAGAACATTGATGTGCAACTGTGACTCTGTCTCTGACCAGGTGCCTTGGGCTGTTGTTCCCTGAAAAAGCCCCCCCCCCCCATCCTATCAGAGAAGCATCCATGGTCACCGTGGCTGACGGCAGGGGAGAAACAAATAGTCGACTTACTGTAACCTGGTGGCTGGTCAACCACCAGCAAAGATACTTCTTGCAAGAGTATGTAATCATGATTAAGAATGACATTGGAAGTTGTTGGTAAGACCACTGGGTGAAGAGTAACCACTGAAGAATCCTCACGTGCATATGCCCCAGAGGAACTACTATGAGTGTAGCTGCCATGGTACCTAGTAGTTTCAATACTTGAGAGGCCGGTACTTTTTTTCTCTGCAAAATGACTGATACCTGGTTTTGAAGGGTGGCTATTCTGTCCAGAGGCAATTTTACTGTGGCGGTGGTGGTGTCTAATTCTGCTGTGATAAAGGAGATATGCTGCGATGGCGACAACACAGACTTACTGAAATTTATAGTTATGCCTAACTGAGAGCAGAGATTGAGAGTGTGATCCCTGGACAGAATTAGTTGATGCCTGGAGGCGGCAGTAAGGAGGCAGTTGTCCAGATACGGAAACACTCAGAATCCTAGATTCCTCAGGTGAGCCGTAACCACTGCCATGCATTTGGTAAACACTCTGTGGGCTGTTGTGAGTCCAAACGCCAGTCCTCGGAATTGGAAGTGACTGATCTCTGGATGGTCTGGCCATTTTGATATGGTAATACGCACCCTTGAGATCTATAGAGCACATCCAATCGCCCACTCTGAGGAATGGGAGGATCAACTGAAGCGTGACCATCTGGAACTTCTCCTTCTTTACGAATGTGTTGAGCCTGCTGAGATCCAAGCTGGGCCTCCAGTCCCCTGTCTTCTTTGGAACTAAAAAGAATCTGGAGTAAGTTCCGGATCCTATCTGGTCTACTGGGACTGGTTGGGTGACTCTTTTTTCCTGCAGCTTCTGGATTTCTATGACTGCTTGATCCCTGAGACTGGGTTGAACATCTGGGATTTTCTTTCAAAGAGGTGGGGTTTCTAAGAATGGGATGATGCAACCTATGGTAACAATACTTTGTACCCAAGAATCTTTTGTAATTCCTAGCCAGGCATCCAGATACAAAGACAAGCAACCCCCATCTGCCTCCAGAGTAGGATAGTTGGGCCTCCTTTCAGGAGTGCTGGTAGGGCTTACCAAAGAACTGATCCCTGTCACCCTGGTTTTGCGGACCCCCTCTGCCGCTGGGGCAGCGTCTTCCATTATTACTCCCTCCTCTGCCCCTGGAGGGGGATTCACTACGCATGTTCTGGAAAGCTTCTTGAGACTTCCAGAACCACATTTTTCCACCTTTCTGCCCTTTGGGGTATGGTTTGGTAGAGGTGGAAAAACAGACTCCTATGGCAGATAGTCTTTCCATCTTGCTCACACCTAGTGAGAGTCTCCTTGACTTTGGGCCCAAAAAGAGACGAGCCATCAAATGGGGTATTTACAAAAGAAGACTTGAAGGCTTCCGCAAAGGAGCATAAGTGCATCCAGGAATGTCTACGAAGAGCTATTGCTGAACCCGCTGCTCGACTCGAACCATCGGCTGCATAGGAAATGAGCCACATGGATGAGTTAACTATGGAATTAAGGGTATTAAGCTGGGCTATCACCTTCTCAGAGATGCCTCCATCTGTACTACCCTGCAGAGTATCTCCAAGCTCTTTTATGAGATCTCTTTGAAGACGGGTAAAATGAGTCAAGGTTGCAGAACTAAAGATGCATTTCCCGTACCTGTCCATATTAGGAGGATGGACAGTAGAAGAGGTTTCAGACATCTCTTTCTTGGTGGCTGCCACCACCACCATGGCATCAACTGGAACTCCCTTAGTGAGGAACATCTTATCTTGGGGGGAGGTGATAAACTTGTCTGGCTTCCGAGGGACAGGTTCCATGGTATCAGGAGACTCCTACGCCCATCGAGCAACCAATTCCATTAGTTCGACAAAGGGCGGAGTCACCCAGGAGGTGGAAGGTTGAGACCCAAAGGCCTTCAGGAGCACCAACTCATTCTCAGTAGGGTTAACAGACTGCCAGTCACCCCTCTGCTTAAGGACCTCCAGGATATCAGCAAAAGAGATATCCTCCAAGGGGGACCATGGGGACCCTTCTGATTCCTCTAAGTTGGTGTCTGATGTCAAAGACTCCTGCAGAGAGTCTAAATGCCTCCTCTTACAAAGTGTCTTCCTGGGAACCTCATCAGTGGGGTCTTCTGGTGAGGTCTCAGTAGAACTAGGGTCACCCAATGGGGTTACCTGAGGCTCTGGGTCTTGACACTTCATGGGGTCTTGCGATGTAGAGGCAGAAAGTGGAACTTTAGGGGAGGAGGAGGGCCCTGATGATGTGTGTGTCTCAGACATAACCCTCCTCATAGCATCGAAGGTTCCACTGCTCTGACCCGAGGAAGCTGCCAATTCCGAAGAAGATGGCAACCTCAAACTATTTGAAACAAGAAAAACCAAACGTAATATCACCAAGCATGGGACCCTTGTCGGCAATAAACACAGCTCCAAAGAAAGCCTGAACGCAATTTATTAATCACAGAAACAAAGCGTTTTCACCACAGTATGCTTTGGCTTCATCAGAGAAGTAAAACAGGAGGACCTCTCCAACCGGAGAGTGTGCTGGTCTTGTTTGTTTTATTAACCGGAGAGTGTGCTGGTCTTGTTTGTTTTATTCTTGAATCTTAAATTTTAAATAATTTAGTTCATTGTTTTAATAGACTGAAGATGTACATTTTTATTTGATAGATTGTTCATTATATTTATAAAATATTCCATTTGGTTCGGATGCATGTGCACCAGTGTTATCATACTGATGGTAATATCCAATACCACTTGTTTCCAGGAAATTGAATAGATGTCACTTCCTGGTTTTTAAATATTTTAGCGGAGTGGTCCTCCTGTTGTTTTACTTCTCTGATGAAGCCACAGCATACTGTGGTGAAAACGCTTTGTTTCTGTGATTAATAAATTGCGTTCAGGCTTTCTTTGGAGCTGTGTTTATTGCCGACAAGGGTCCCATGCTTGGTGATATTACATAAGATGGCAACCTCCCCGGTGCTGAGACAGTGGGCTCTTAGCAAGAGGAAGGAGCCGAGCTCATCTGCACCGATGCTCCAAAAGGAAGGGTCAGAACCAACGCATTGGTTTGACTCTCCCCCGCAGAGCCAGCCAGAGAATGTCGGCTCCCAGGCTCTTCAAAAGGCACTGAAGAAGTCAGGGTTGACGGAGCTGATAGCACTGGAACAGGCCTTGGCTCTGAAGGCTCCACAATCATCAGATCTTCCTCCCCTGGCTCCGAAGGCCCAGCTCGGCTCGGAGGAGGAGTAGTCACAGCAGGTACGATGGTCTTAGGCTCCGAAACTGGTTGGGTCAAAGCTGATAATAATTTGGCTAGTGCTGGGTTCTCGAGAAGCCCCTGCACACCCGATCCACATCCACATCAGAGAGGGTTCTTGAAGAATGAGTCAAAGGAGCCAAAGAAGCCACCAATTGAAGAATGGGTGATCTTAAGGTCTTGGAGATTGGCTCCAAAGCTGGGGACTGTCTCAGAAACACTGGCTTGGTGCACGGCTCCGAAGACTGTGGAGCCGGCGACCACACCTTCACAGCAAGACTGAGATCCGATGACTTGGGCTCCGAGGAAGCTTTGGTGGACTTTGACCCCTTCGATGACTTGGAAGTCTGGTCAGCCTTGTCCAAGAACTCCTGAAAATCTGGCTTCAGTAAGCCTCTATCCACCAGCTTTCTTCTTCTTTCAAGCAAAACCCAGCTACTGAAAGAATGGCAGATAGAGCAATCCTCCTGGAGGTGAACTGGCCCCAAGCATGGACCCCAGGAACTACCGCCCCATTAGCCTGGCGAGCCTGGTCTGCAAGGCCATGGAACGTATCATCATGGAACTTATAAACAAAGACATTGGTAATCTCCAAACTCTGGATCCAACCCAGTTCGGGTTTGTAAAAGGCAGATCATGTCTCCTAAACCTGACAGACTTCTTTGAAGCAGTCACCAAAGCCATAGACAAGGGTAAGGTGGTTCACACAGCCTATCTAGATCTTGCCAAGGCTTTCAACACCATCCCCCACTCTGGAATTATAGATACACTCACTAAACTAGGTATAAATCCCTATATCACAAGATGGGTTGCCAACTGGCTCACTGACAGAACCCACATTGTGAAAGTAGCAGACTCCAAATCCAACTTCAGACCAGTGACAAGTGGAGTACCACAGGGTTCAGTCCTGGGTCCTCTCCTGTTTGGTATCTACTTCTCTGAAGTACAGGCTAACACAGAAAGTTCGCAGATGACTGCAGACTAGGAGCCATAATCAAAACTCCTAACGATGTGGACATCCTACAAAAGGGCCTCACTGAGACAGATGCCTGGTGTCAAAGCCATGGCCTCAAGCTCAATGCCAAAAAGTGCATTGTCATCCCCTTTGGTAAAAACTCTGTACCCATGAACTACAACATAGGCGGTAGTATACTTAACACTGAAAGTGTGATAAGAGACCTTGGGACACAGGTGGACAGTAATCTAACCTTTGATAATCACATCGCCACAGTAGTCAGGAAATCCTTCTACGTGGCACACCCCATCACAAAAGGTTTCTCATCCAGAAAAAAAGAGGTCATTGTTCCCCTCTACTCATCATTCATTAGACCCATTATAGCGTACAACTCCCCTTTTGGTATGTACCTCGCAAGACATCTACAACAACTGGAAAGGCTGCAGAAATACCTCACAAAGAGGATTACCAGCCTCAAACAGATGCCCTACGCAGACCATCTCAAAAAACTCCAGCTTTACTCCGTCGCATATCGCCTACTCACAGGTGATCTCTGCCTAACATACAAAGCTATGTCAAATCCAGAGCTGTTGGACATGCTCCACTTAAAGAAATCACAATCCCTCTGAGCTACAAGCTCTAGGGACCTAAACCTTGCCACCACAATAAACAGAACATGCCAGAGAGATACATTCCTGTCCCAGAGACTTCCCACACTCTGGAATAAATTACCTATCTATATCAAACAAAGCTCCTCATTAAAACTCTTCAAGAAAAATCTTGATGATTGGATTGGAAATAGGAAATTCACCCCAGGGATCACCTCTGTGGCTCTGCTCGACAGTGGCACAGGAAAATAATTTTCTTGGGTGGCAAAAGCCAGGGTACCTTTTTGGCTGGGCTTGTATAGGCCCCAGGGCCGATAGCCTAGTACCTACCTATGATCAATTTATGTGGGAGTCAGTGATCGACATTTTCTGCCCGCATTTTGGGCACTCTTTAAAGCCTGATTTCTGTTTTTCTTTTTGATCAGCCACACTAACAAGAAAAAAACAACAGTATGCACCAATCAGAACAATTATTTTACTCTAAGACAACAGCACACACACACACCGCAAACTCTATAACAACTGTATAAACAGAAACACAGTAAAGCTAAGTAGAACTTCTAATTTTTTTTTTAAGGCTAACACGCTAAATATATACTTAAACTAGCGAAAGCTAGCTATACATCTTAACTGTAAAAGAACTATCTAAATACATGCTAATAGCTGGATAGGGAGCTATTAATAACTAAGGCACGGCCAAAGGCCTAAGAGCAGCCACTCTTAAAAGGATGAAATTCTCGTCAAGTACAACAAAAAAATGCTAAACCAAGGCTAACTAGCCCAACAAACAGTCTAAACAGAAAACTACCCAAAAATTTAGCTATAAAGGTACAATATAGTAGAAAAAATTCCACAATACTGACCCGAACTCTCCAACGACCTCTGTTCTGTTGCAGTGGCAAACTAGATCTGAGGTAGGACAGAGCGCATCATGGGATAGGGACCTGGTCTCGAGCTACTCTGAGATATTCAGCTAGTAAAGCGGCTGACATGGAGCCGATAGATCGTCTCCGAACCCATGTGTAAGAATGAACGGCGAGATTGAACAACTTCACATTTTTTTTTTCTTTTTGGGGTTTTCTTATTAAACCCTGCAAAAACATCACATGTTGTGAGAAGGAAACAAGCAGAAAATACACCGGAAGTAAAAAATGTATATGCTTAAAAATTTAGACTAATTTTCAGAGGTGGGCATACACACCTAGGCCTAAACCTATGACTTACCACAGCCAAAAAAAAAAAAAAAAACACAAAAATACCAACTCTCTATTCTAACAAGGGTAGGAAATGAAATAAAGGATCCTCCAAAAGGGTACATATCTGTTCTGCTGGAAATTCTGAGCCAAATCGCTGAGACAACATATAAAGCAAAGTAAACAGCAGAAGATAATTGATGTTATCTGGCAAGAAAGAACTGAAGATGACACAGTGGCTCCTTATACTGAGAACATGAACATACCACGAGCCCTGGGAGGAAGTGAGCTCAGAAGAGGGAGAAGTTTCAAAACTATACACTCTATCCAATTTTGTAAAGTGTCTTGCTACTTGCAGTACATATTGTATTCTTGATTATAATTTATTCTAGTAATATTCTGTAAATGTATTTCAATCTATGTTTTATCTGTTGTGTGGATTTTCTCCCCTTGCATATAATTACTTATCAGCTACTGTAAAATGTTTTTATGCGTGTTTTTGTGGAGCTTTTCTCCTCAACTCATTGTATAATATTTAATCTTTTGTGGGCCCTTCCTCCCCTCCTATATAATGACATATTAAATAATGTTTAAATGTATGTGAATATGTTGTGGAGCTTTTATACCCGGGTCTCCACTGAAAATGGACAATTGGCTTAGTCAGACCTTCCTGGTTATCAAACGACAAATAAATAAATAAAAAATAATATTGAAGTCAGGCTAGATGTCAGACATTGTCTGCAGCAGAATTCTCAGATGTCATGATTGCATCAGTGAACCATGCAAAGTGCATCTCCCCTACTGCTGCCAGTTACCTCTACCTCTGTGTGGACAACCTTTTTGAAACTTGCCATGAAATTGTTGGTTCCTCATAAATATCTGATTCTGGAGTTGTTGGCCATGCTTGAACCAAAACTGACATATATTCCACTGCATCTTTGAGAAGGGACATTGCTGAATATAAAATCTGACATAAACAGTTATGGTTTTACTTCCCTTGTTCCCCACTTGGTTCAACAAGCATGGCTTCATCTAAGGATGAGTTTAAGAAGGTCACCTAAGAATCTTCAGTGAAGTTTGCCCAGTGGAGTCAGGGCTGATGGAGTATAGCTATTTTAGCACCTGCAGTTTAAGTAGAACCCTCAAGAAAAACTACAGGCAACCCTCATGGTGAGGTTCAAGACAGAAATTGTATCTGTCAACTGCAATTTTAACTTTTGCTTCAACTATCTATCCAGCAACTGTTCCAGAGACTGTTGCATCTCACCTGGCAGTACTCTCTGAAACTATCCATATGAAACATAGTGTTTATGGCTCTCAGTAAGAGTGGAGGACATGGGATCTTGATTCTCAAACCTGTCTGTAATCCCTGCTTATGAGATTTTTCTAGAGCCATCTGACACCTCAACTGAGTAAGGCTTCACAATGCCTGATCAACAATTTCACCATTAGAAGATCACAAGACCCTGCCTACTCTCCTTGGAATGTGAGACACAATTGCTGGGATTGTCTCATGCCATGAACGTATCAAATTTAACCATTCTCTCAATAGGCAAAACCACGGAGGAAGTTGGCTGGAGTTCAAAAAGTTTCCTGCAGGTTTTCCTCTATGAGGATGCTGGGTCAGTAGGCCATTGCCTTCTTTTCTTCATCTCTAAAATCTCCTCCAAAGCTAGGGTTATCCAAGGGTATGGGAACTGGGGGAATGCAGTTTGCACCCTCTTTGTCAATTTCCAATGTGAGTAATTTTACAGGTGAGTCAACATACTTCTTTTTGCATCCTTTTTCTTCCAGTTTTTAGAAAGGAGAGTTCCAAAGAGGATGAAGAATCAGAGTGATGGATGACAAGAAATTGCTGAAAGACTCTGCACAAGGCTTCAGGATCATTTGGCCATCAAAGTCTCAAAGGATTACCTACCTGCAGGTTGCCTAAGAGCTGACAGGTAATACAGATGCCAAGGTGAGCATATGCGACAATTACTGTATCAATGGCACTGATTTCAGTGTCAGTGTAATGGTTAAAACCAACGGTATCAATGATGGCTTCTGAAAGGCAAAATTCTCCTAGCACAAGCACTGGCAGAGAAGGTACCAGTATCAAGCTCAGTGCCAGAGGGCTGAACCATGATACTAAGACCAATAAACTCATTGACTTCAGCAGCACTGATGCCAAGGTCATCATCAACATCAACAGCATTGTTGACACTGAATTTGTCAACACCAATATCTGTGGTTTGAAAACAGAGTCCACATACAACACTGATAGATACTCCTTCAGTACCATACAGGTAGATGCTAGCCTCCTTATGACCAGCAATGGTAAGATGTTAGCCAATGAAGAAAACTGGGAAGACTTGGCTGAAAATCAAATGGAAAAGAAAGTGCTGTTATCCACCCTGAAACTAGAGAAGGATGTGGCAGCAGACATCTTTTAATGAATCTTTATGAATGTGTCCACAAGATTCTTATACTCCACTACAGGAGGAGGGATAAAGTGAAATCTAGTTGAACTGGGTCTGGAGATCATGACATTTGATACTTATTTATCTGCTATACATGTCAAGCTTGGTGAACTGACAATTTTGGAGATTTATCAGAAAATGCTCTTAAAGTTACAGTAGGCAAGGCAGAAAACAGAAATAGAACTGTGCTTTTCAGCTTGAGAGCCTAAAGAGAAAGGTTACTGTTTCCCAGTCCTAACCTTGCATTTAATCTTTTCAGGTACAAGAGAGTCAACAGATATTATAACGATCTTAACCTTTGGTTCGAAAGTCAAGACTGACAGACTACCCCTGAAGACATCTTCTGTACTGAAGGCTTGTTGACTCTTGCATAAACTATTTTTTCTATAAAACACATTTTAATTTATTTTTCATGCCCCTAAGAATATTAGGAAAGAATAACTGGCATATTTCAGATCTAGAACTATTATGTTGTTTACCAATGCTGGAGAGTAAGGTCTAGTCACAGATCCACAGACACCAAGGTGAAACAAAACTGATAATCCAAAAAAAAGGAAAGGAAGGACCTCGGAAGCTTCGAAATTAAAATTACAAAGTGCCCCAAAACTACCTGGTTAGAGTGACTTGCTCAAGGTCACACTATAGGCACATGGAGGTTGACAGAACCAAACCCTGTACCACAAGTTGCAGCTTGTTAGCAACTCATACCCTTAATCCTCTTCATTAATTGCCAGACATCACCACTCTTGCAGTAACAGTAGGCATTATCTACTCAGAGAGGGATGAGTCAGGCAATCATTTAGATATATGGAGTTAGGGCATACATTTGAGCCTGAGATGAGCAAAACTGGAGATAAGCATTTGTTAAATATCATGAGGAACAATGTAGAGACCAAAAGGAAAGTAAGCAAACTGGAAATGCTGGGACCCAGTTAGGAACTTGAGAATACTATGGTTGTGTGGTAACTCATCATAATACAGGTGGACAAGTAGAGAGATCACCACTACAGTATAATACATTACCACATGGGCAATAGATGAATGTGAATGTCTGCAGTCCTGGCCTGTCTTCTGGAGCCTTCATAGATGTAAGCTCATGAAATGAGCTCCTGTTCTGTTACAAGCTGGAAACATCCAAGCTACTACACTTAGGCTGTTTATGTCTGGGTACACTCACAGCTCCATTGTCCTGCCATTTGAACAATTTCAGAGAACCACATTTTACCTAGGCCAGAGAGGGGCCACCAAGCAGGATTCTGTCCCTATGGTACTATCGAGCCTGACCTCTTAAAACATTGAGAAACAAAACATACTTTTATTAACTAGGTAAACTGAAGTGGCCCCTGAACTGCTTTCTTAGTTGTGATCTAAACCACATGGCAAATACAATATGCAACTGTATGCAACACTAGTATGCATGCAATTACTACGAGCAGTAATAAGCAACCACATACTATTATTCTACATATGCACACAGTGTCTTAAACACCTAATACCATGTGATGTCAAAAGGAAACACTGCCAATTTTTGTGTGTATGAATTTGGAATATCACAATTGATAACGTTCACCTCTTCTGAGGGACGGCTATTTTGCCACTCAGTGCAGGCTCATCACTTATTTATGTTAGACACCGCCTCCTTTCCAGGCTTTTCCATTACCTGCGCTCATTATTGTTTTCCCAGTGTGTCACATTCTTACAATCTTCTTCATTACTAGACATCCCATGCCCCTCACATATTGGCCTTTAATAATATTTCTCTTACAATGTGTGGGGTGTGCACTATTATAGTGCAAATATAGTTTTATATTATAGTGCAAATATAGTTTTATATTATTATATTATATATAATAGTGCACACCCCACACATTGTAAGAGAAATATTATTAAAGGCCAATATGTGAGGGGCAGCAGGATGTCTAGTAATGAAGAAGATTTTATAAGAGAATGTGACACACTAGGAAATATGTTTAGAGATCGAGGATACCCAGAAAAACTTATTAATGAAATTAAACAGGAGGTTGAAAATGGAAGAGAAACTAGATTTGCCCCTATAATGAGAGGAGGCGGATTGACGAATACCTCTAACATAAATAAAATTATTGTTAAAGAACAGGAAAATTACAATCTAGCCCTTACTTTGGAATATAATGGTGTTAATAACAAAATAAAACAGATTTTCCATAGAGAGTGGAATAGATTTATCAATTTAACTGATATAGAGAAAGCAGAAACTATTCCAGCTAAGGTAGTATATAAAATGCACATAGTATAAGAAATATTTTGGAGAACAAGAAAGTTAATAATTTGAATGACAAAAAGAAAAAAGGTACATATAAGTGTAGATGTGCTAATGCCCATATATACTAAAATGGAAATAGTATAAATATAATGAGTAGAAATAGAACAATAACCAATGAAGAATATTATTATAATTGTGAGTCCATGGGCTTAATATATTTAGCCTTTAAAGTTTGTTTGTCATTCTATATAGGAAACGGAAAGGAAGCTTAGAAGAAGAATCTATGAACATCTTAATGATGTTAAAATTGTAAGGAGACTAATGCCCTATATAGACATACAAGGAATGTCCTGAAGCAAGCTTTACATTTACAGTTATTGAACATACTGAAAAGACATAAGAGGTGGGCTCTGGGAGGAAAGATTGAATATAAGGAGGTCTGGTGGCAAATCACACTGGAGTCCTACAATCCCTCGGTTTAAATGAATATACAAGTATACTTCCTATTTTAAAGTTAAGGGCAGCTAAATTGTAATACAATTCCTTATTTATGCTTGTGTCTAGTGCAATAATTAATTTATTTATTTATATTATTATGTTACTTTTAAAGTTGTTTTTAAATAATTATTTATACATGAATTAATTTTAGCTCCTAAGAGTTTAGCTATACATTGGTCATGAAATAATAGGTATTAATTTATCAAAAGTTTTATAAAATCTTACTAAGGAATTAACAACTCAGTTACAATATTTATAAACAGCCACTAGATGGCAGATAAATACTGACTAAATATTTCTGTTTTAATCAAGACATTGCATTTTTTATACAGTTTTATATATATATCATAATGCTTGTTGGAACATATAAGTACACATTTATTGTTCAATTTTGTATGAAATTTGAATATTTTAAAATTGTGTTGCATATAATGAAATGGGGTTATAATAACAAAGTTATTCGAGTATTTTAAAGGATGTCTTTTTAAATGGTTTAATTTATTAATTTAATTGGAATGAATTCTTTAATTGATTTATTGAATGGAGTATATATGTTAGATAGATTTGGCTAACAAATCACATCTGATGAAGTGTTGGGATACAAACGAAAACGCACTTGGATTTAATAGCGTTTATGTTGGTGCCTTTCCGATGCTGTGTTTAGTGGATTTTTCTTGTCTAGTCACAGATATTATGGGTAAGGGAAGTTTAATAGCCTGGGATATTTTTAGAAGCCAAGCTACCCAGTACCTGATGGCATACATTCTACTGTTACTGAGGATGGACCTCCTCATACCACATCCTCATCGTCTTGGTGATCTGGGTCTTTCTGTGGGAGAGGTACAAGGTTGGTTTCTCCTAGTTTATAAATATTTCCAGACTAGAAAGGTATGAGATGCAGGCCTCTGCTGAAAAGTTTTTTTTTGACTATACTCAGTTGGAAGAAAACTAGTAAACAAAAGCAAAACAAATAAATAAGCAAGTACGTAGCTTAATGCCTTGGTTACAGGCTCATATGTAGCTATTAGGCATGCAGTCCTGAAAACCACAGAGTGCCCCAAAACTACCTGGTTAAGTGACTTGCTCAAGGTCACACTATAGGCACATGGAGGCTGACAGAACCAAACCCTGTACCACAGGTTGCAGCTTGTTAGCAACTCATACCCTTAATCCTCTTCATTAATTGCCAGACATCACCACTCTTGCAGTAACAGTAGGCATTATCTACTCAGAGAGGGATGAATCAGGCAATCATTTAGATATGGGTTAGGACATACATTTGAGCCTGAGATGAGCAAAACTGGAGATAAGCATTTGTTAAATATCATGGGAACAATGTAGAGACCAAAAGGAAAGTAAGCAAACTGGAAATGCTGGGACCCAATTAGGAACTTGAGGAATACTATGGTTGTGTGAGTAACTCATCATAATAGCAGGTGGACAAGTAGAGAGATCACCACTACAGTATAATACATTACCCATGAGCAATAGATGAATGTGAATGTCTGCAGTTCTGGCCTGTCTTCTGGAGCCTTCATAGATGTCGCTCATGAAATGAGCTCCTGTTCTGTTACAAGCTGGAAGCATCCAAGCTACTACACTTAGGCTGTTTATGTCTGGGTACACTACAGCTCCATTGTCCTAGGTTAGTTGAGTGTAATGTTGTAGGAGCATACCCTTTGCCATTTGAACAATTTCAGAGAACCACATTTTACCTAGGCCAGAGAGGGGCCACCAGCAGGATTCTGTCCCTATGGTACTATCGAGCCTGACCTCTTAAAACATTGAGAAACAAAACATACTTTTATTAACTAGGTAACTGAAGTGGCCCCTGGACCCCTTTCAGTTGTGATCTAAGCCACATGGCAAATACAATATGCAACTGTATGCAATAATTATACATGCATGCAATTACTGAGCAGTAATAAGCAACCACATACTATTCTACATATGCACACAGTGCTTAAACACCTGTACCATGTGATGTCAAAAGGAAACACTGCCAATGTTTTTTTTGTGTGTATGAATTTGGAATACAAATGTTTGTAGCTGTTGCTCTTATCTGATGTGAAGAGATCTACTACTGAAGACCCCCAACTGTGCATAAGGGATAGGAAAAGTCTGGGGTCAAGATTCTGCTCAAGATTGTAGAAAATGGTTTGATACAATTTGTCCCACACCATGTTCTAGACAGAGGGTAGATAAGACACCTACAAATGCAAGCCCAGATGGCTAGCCAACCTACACAGGTGGTAAAAATAAGTGCCTTCCTGTTAATGTATTACATTATCATGGCACTGTGACTACCCTTAAAAAGCCTAGTATCAAGGCCAATTTAAATTTTATTACAACCAAAAGCAAAGCCATCATATATGATGCCAATGTGCGTGTATACCATGATTATGTCCACGGTCCCTTGGATATTAACTGTTCGAAGTTCACCTCCCAAGAAAGGTCTGAGGCATTCATCATAAGGGTTTGTTTCCCTTTTTGGATTACCATGGGCCTGCTTTGACTGTCTTGCACCTACCATGGGCCTGCCTTGACTGACCTGCACCTGCTGCTTAGACCAGAAAATGCTTTCCTGATGGAAGGAATGAGAGGAATCATCTAGATCCAGGGGGTAAGCATAATACTGTCAGATTCATGAGGTAACACTGGACTTTTCACATATGTATTAAAAAAAACGGCAGTAATAAGTCCACACTGAAAAAAGTCAACATGTTCCCAATATAGAAGGCCAGATAGCTGTCACATTTGGCTAAATAAACTATCCTACTAGTGGCACAATTCCCATTCCTAAACACTACTTTACTATGCAACATATTATCCAAACTTTTCTGGTGGTGATGCATTTTATTTAGCATAATGTTTTATGTTTTCATGAAAGTATGTAACAAGCGGTAAACTAGTGAATGGCCCTTTAAGATTTTATTCTGTATTGGTAATAATTGGTTGAATGGAAGCATTTGAGCTGAGGCTGAATTGTATATAAGGAATTAGAGGGGAGGGATTATTTTATCTGATGAAGTCTCTTTCGGAGAGATGAAAGCACTTATGTACATTGTTTACTGTTGATTTATACCTTTATTAAATACTTTGTGGAGCGTTTGACTCCGTTGACTTTTTTCACATATGTAGTTTGGCTGTTGGGGCCAATAAAATCAGTGAAAACTGTACCTCACAGCTCTGAGGATCTTCTGGCAGACATCTTAAATTTGTATGTTAGATCTGTAAATACAACTTTTAACTGGATGGCCCTCATCTTTGGAAGGTGAAGATGCCCTTTTGTCCCTGTCGAAGTAAGCCCACAGGAAAACCTTTGACTTCTCTGGAACCACACTTGATTTATGGAGGTTTAGAAAAATACTGGGATCGGTAAAGCACAGCATGTTAAGCAGAGAAATATATATCACTTCCACCGATGGGAAATGGATCAATTAGTAATTAAGTTGTGAATAAATGTGTACCAATCACATTCTCAAGAAAGCTAGAAATACGCCAGGCATTTGGTGAATATATAGGTGTTCTGGATAGCCCTGAAAGAAGGGAGTTAAACTGGATGAGGCTCTCTCCTTGAATCTTAAGTATTGTCTAGTGTCCTTGTGAATGAGCATGTGCAGGTAGACATTCAGCAACTAGAAAATGATGAAGAGGGACCTTGGAGGCTGCAGAGGCAGAGACCAGAGGTCAAATAGCCTAAATTCTAATACCCTAAGGAATCTGTTCAGCTTGAATAGTTTCACCAGGGGTAGACTTTATTCAGCAACTTTTTTAACAACAGTTGCCCAAAATAACTTGATCTTACAACCAACAGATGCAAAAAAAGACATAAAAGAAAAAACTGTTAAAGATTAACTACTTAATAAAAGTAACACAACTTTATCTCTGAAGCATACAGATCTAAAGTTTATTTCAAGCATTAATCTCAGTGAGATACCAACCACCTGACCAAACTTCCTCATCTCCAACACCCTGAATCTTCTGATCTACTCTGCATACAATCTTCATGCTCTAAGGCTCTGAATAATAGTTTTTACCTTGAGGGCAATTTTCCATATTTGTATTACTGATAAACTACTACTCTTCAGACATTCAAATAGAATGAATATATATAATGCACCCTAGGTAACTACTTAGATATTTTTGCTTTGTCTTCCCAGTTTTATTTCTTTCCTCTCCTGTAGATAGTTTGTTCACTTCATCCATTGCAACTGCCTTAATTTATGACCTTAGATTACCTTCAATAATATTGCAATTGTCTTCTTTATAGCCAACATCATTATAAATAAAGGAAAGTTATGTACTTACCATAATGATGTTGTCTGCTTCCATCAGATTTGACTAGGATCCAACTGCGGGCTGTGGCCACTCTCAGACTTTAGATCTAAAGCTTAGGCTCCTCCTCCTCTTACTCATAATCTCCTCCTGATTACAAAATATGTCAGATCAAGTTTGCCCATACCTTATACTAAAACTGATACACAATTACCACAGAAAAAGCATATCACAGAAAGACAATGGTTCCTGACAGAGGGCTTGAAGAGTACATGACCAAGCCATGGAGCATTCAGTGCAGTCACAACAGAAATGAAGGAAAATGATACCTGAAAGGGGAACGGAGGGAGAGAAGTTGAGGAAGGTGGGAAGCAAATAACAAGGCTCTATGATTATGGTAGGCACATAACTTTTGTATCCAATGTTCTCTTCAATCTGTTCTTCAACAGATGGGACAGAGTCTCTAGCTACCATAAATCTTGGAAGGTCTCATGGAAGGGACAGCAAAACCAAAGGAAGCTCTAGACCTGGACTATAAATCCAATTTATAGTGAGATATGAAGGCATGGACATTTGACCAAGTGGCTGCAGCACAAATGCCAGTAATTGGTACTTTGGTGAAAAAGGCAGTGGAATGAGCTCCTGACCTAGAAGAATGAGCCTTAGGAGACCCAAACCAAAAATCCCTTTTCCTTGTAGACATGGGAAACACATTCAGAGAGTCAGCAAGAAAGAGTTACCTTGGACACTCCTTTGTCCATTTTTGCTGAGGAAAAGGAAACAAACAACTAGGCAGTCTTACTGACATTCTTGGTACAATGCAAGTAAAACCTGAGTGGTTGATCCACATCCAGAAGCTTTAATATGTACCCCCCTTACTGGCAAAACAGGAACAGAAGACAGGAAGGTTGATAGACTGGCTGACTGGTGATTCAGAAGCAGGCTTAGGAAGAGAAGATGGATTTTTTTCTCAAAGTGACTCTATCCTTGGGGGAAAAACAAGTAGAACTTTACAGGAAACAGTGTGGAGTTATGATACTCTTTATGCAGAAGTAACTGCTACCTAGAACAGAGTTTTCCAGGAAAGGTACTTCAAATCAGCTATAGATGACAGTTCACAACAGGATCTTATCAAAGCCTGCAAAAGAATGGTAATATGCCAAGGAAGAATGGGATCTCTAAGGGGGGGGGGCATGACTGGAAAATGACCCTTAAGAAATCCTTAGACAACTTCAGTGAAGCAATGGGTGGCTGATTTTCCCCATTGTGAAAACTGGAAATCACTGCCAACTAAATCTTGGTAGTAGAGTAACTAGAACCACTATAAAAAAAATAGACGAAGAAATCTAAGACAGCCAGGACAGGCATTGAACAGGGATCTATATTCCTACTAGAAACCCCAAATGAAAAATTTTTCCATTTGCTTTTGTAAATCTTCTTGGCTGAAGACTTCTGTGAGGAAGTCAGAATGTGAATAACTTGAGATGAAAGCTTGGACTGTCTAACCATCATGAGAAATGAAGAAAGCATGCAGTTAGCTTGAAGGCTTCTTCTGGGTGAGGCTTCCTGGAACTGTAAGACAGAAGCTCTGGATGTGGGTCTAGTATCCACTGCAGGTGAATTAGATGAGACCAACAGAAGGGAAAATACACCTGTCAAGGTCAGAAGGAAATAATGATCATCGATGTAGACTTCATCCATGTTGCTTTCTGCAGAAACTTTGGGATGAAAGGAGAGGACAGGTAGTTATAAAGGAGAATTGGGGGGGGTGTGAGTTAGAGCATCCCTTGGGAACTCTTCTCCTTGGGTGATTAGGGCATAGTACTTGCTGCATTTGGTGTCGGTGTGAGAATCACATTGGTCTCAGCACAGTAGGCCCCCACAGGTGGAAATCTGATCCACTGCTACCAGACTGAGGGACTACTTGTGAGGAAGGAGGATAAAACTGCTCAACCTGTCTGCTAGAATACTGAACTTCCCCAGTATGTGCACTGCTATCATAAAGCAGTGAGAAGACATCACCCATTGCCAAACCGTCATAGTTTCTCTATATAATGAGTAAAAACATGTGTTTGTTAATGTACTAGACCAATGACATATTGCCCGTCTCGAAGGAGATCACAGCCTTGGGGAAAGAGTCCTGAAAGGCATGTAACACTAGGAGAATTGCCCTCTTCTCCAGGATATTGATATAAAGTATGGCCTCTGAAGGGGACCACATGCACTGGACAGTTCTCAAAAATGCCCCCAATTGAGAAGTGTCTGTGGTCACTATGGCCTGGATAGAAGGGGGAACAAAAGGTTAATCCTGAGATTCAGTTGGAGAGTCTTGCCACCAGTGAATATGAGTTGTGCAAATTTACATTCGGGACACTGAAAAATTCATGGGTTGATATCTCATTGATCATTGAACTATGAGGGTCCATTGTAGCACCCTCATTTGAAACCTGGTTAGAGATACTAAGGTAATGCAAGCTGCCATCAAGCTGAGAAGAGGTAAAATCAACCTTGCTGGAAGCTTCTGATATGAGAGCACCACTATTGTCTGCTGCTGAAGTGTGAGAATCCTAGATTCTGGTAGTTTGTCTCTCTGTAAAGTGGTGTCCAGCTTAACTCCAATGAAATCTATGGTTTGAACCTGCTGAAATGTGGTGTGGACTTAGGTATGTTGACAGTTATTCCTAGCTGTGAACAAAGGTGGAGCAAGGAGTGCCTGGCTTGAAGAAGGAAATTCCCGGTGGGGGAGATTACGAGCCAGTCACCCAATTATGGGAATACTCGGAGCCCCAGCAGCCTGAGATGAGCTGCAGCCACTGTCATGCACTTAGCAAACACCTAGGGGCTGTGGTGAGGCCAAAAGACAGAGCTATGAATTGGAAGTTATTGGCTCCTAACTGGAAGCGGAGACACCTCCTGGAATGTCTGTTTATCTTTATGTGGTAGTGTGCATCTTGGAGGTCTGTCAAGCATATCCAGTTGTTCTTACTCAATGGCAATATGATGCACGGACTTCCAAGAAGGCTGCATACTGATCAATAGTTTAATTTCAGCTCTCTAACTTAAAAAAACTGAGAAGTAAGAGCCAGTGATATTGTCAGCTAGCATAAAATTCAGTTACTGCCTAGTAAGTACACTGGCTGGATGTCAGCAAAGAAGAAATTTAGAGAACCTGAAAGAAAATCATCTAGAAAAGGTGAAGAGAAAACAGCAGCTGGGAAGAATCCTGAAGCTGTTCAGAAAAAAGTAGTTCAAGCTTCAGCTTTGGTACAAGAGATGGTTTCCAGTAATTTATAGGAAAAATAAATCAAATTTACTCAGAGGGTAATTAAAATAAAGGAAACATTGAAGGAATACATCAGTTCTAATAAAAAGGCTGTGAAAACAGAAGAAGCTCTAACTAGCTATTCAGATGAACTGATAAAACAGCAACAATCAGAGGTTAAATACAGAAAAGGTTGGCTGGGTATGAGACTTCTTAAGAACAGCTGTTTCAAAAATGCTAGAGTTAGAAGACAGAGCTGACAAAAAACTGATATTTTCTGCTGTACCAGGGAAATTGGAAGGAAAAGACACTATTAATTTTATGAAAGTACAAATAAGCAACTTGACTAGTATTCCACAGCAAGATTTGTTAATTGAAAGAGCATATTGAGTGTATGCTGCAAAATTGGCAATGAGAAAGCAGCCAAGACCTGTATTAGCAAAGATGCAATTACACCAACAGAAACAGTTGATCCTGACAAAACTGTGGCAGAAGGAAAAAGTATTAAAAAATGGAGTCAGCAGAGTGCTTGTGGAAAATGATTATTCACTGTACACCAGGCAAAAGAGAAGCAAATTTAATCCAGCAATCAAGGAATCGAGAGGCAGGTGTGAGATTCAAGCTGTTGTAACTAGCTGTCTTCAGAATATTTTTCCCTGGAGGATCAACAACATTTTTGATGCAGAACAGTCTAAGGAGGAAGTCTATTTATCTATTTAACATTTGTTGACCAGGAAAGTCAAACTAAGACAGATGCATGTTTTTGGAATGTGGGAGGAAACTGGAGCACCCAGAGGAAATCCACATGAACACAGGGAGGACATGCAGAGTCCACACAGAAGACATCCCAGCCAAGAATCTAACTGGATAACCTCTTACTGTGAGGTGACAATGTTAACCGCTGTACCACTACGCAGCCCAAAAAGTTTATCCAGCAAAAGGTGAGCTAGCACACAGAAGGGGACCCTGTTTCTCATTCTTCTGACAATAAAGCTCACAGAGAGAATTTGCCAGTGAAACCTTTTCCAGTGTTCCAAAGGAAAATGCTTGAGAGACAGAAAAAAATCACAGGAGTTGACTTGAAGAATCAAGTACCTTGGACTGAATCAGTGCCTGGTGTTGGGAGATGAAAATGAACAGGAAGAAGACCAGAATCACTGAACTAGTAAACAAATGGAAGACTATAAAGTATGAATTTATTTTGTGAAATATGGTTTTGCAAGAAAAAATGGCTGAGAATGACTGGACTTTTGCTGACTTTGTTAAACTTGTGGGTGGGCTGCATAGTATATACCCTACTGTATATAATTAATGTTTAGAATGACACTAAAAAGGAAAAAGTTACTGTATGTGAAACAGTTTTTGTTCTTAGTATTTGTATAGACATTTCATAATATAAACTGCATGTTATATAAGCAGTTTTGTGTAGTGTGTAGTCAGGAGCATTTTAAATATGGTGGGAATATTTTCAGTAACCACTGTATTTGTTGAATATATTAATGCAAAGAAGTATGTTTCTAGTTGTAAGAAAAATAGGCTTTACATTATAACAAGAGAAAAAAAGGCTAGACAAAAGCAAGTTTAATGTTAATATGCTGTGATATTGGGCTTCAGGGTTAAGGATGGGGTATACAAGTGCACTGATTGTATTATATGTAGAATTATGATATTTTCTCTTATATTTACAAGGGCAAATGTCTAAATTAATACCATTGGCTTAAGCTATAAGCAAGTGTTTTTTATAAGCAAGTAGGTTTGAAAAATAAGACAAAATGATATGCACAGTGAAAACGTTTTTTTGTACATCTCCAAGGATATTAGCTTGTTTTTACCCTTTAACAAATGTTTAGTGGGAGTCAAGAAGTATGCACCTGAAGGCAGATGTCCATTTTGTTTTGAGTAAAATTTACAAAGATCCATTGCTGACTATGCTCACATGGATACAAGCAGTCTGAGGTACAAGCAATTATTCTTGGAGTTCTGTGCATTCTTTGCGGAGGGAAATGCAAAATGTAATGGTACAATGGCAAGCGGTTCAGTGAGAAATAAAGGTTGAAAATATGGGAATGAAGAAGAGATAGCAGCCTGCCTAGCAACTTTAATACTTTAATGTGTTTAACAGAAAATTGTATAGTTTCATTTTATTTAAAGACAGACACTTTTTCGGACTAAAAGTTAGTTTTCTGAAACCATTCAAGCTGTTTTTTTTCACATCTGGAAGTGGAATAGAGAAAAGAACAGACAGCAATCAGTGTAAGTGGGAATGCATGCTCTTTTGCATGCATAATCTTAATTTTATGTTAGGTAATGCCTGTGGGTGCAGCTATCTGGAGAATGAAACTTCATTGTTTGAAAATGTATGTATTTTTGTGTGTTTGTTCTAAGTTAATAGTGGATGGGGGTCTTCTGAAAATGTATTTAGATTTTAGTTTGAGGATTTTCATTAAAACAAAAAAGTCTTGAACAATGTGGCAAAGGTACAAATAGAGATGGATTACACCAGCATGTATTTATATTCCACCAAAAACTGCTATTATGGAACTTAAAAAAACTGGGGGACAAATAATCACTTTCACTGAAACTTGATTTGCAAGAGTGAGGATGTAACAGAGGACCTAAAAGAACAATATAACAAAAGAGGGTAGATTTCTGAAGAAATTTATGAAAATATGTGGTATGGAAGATGTGAATTTAGCAGTAGGAACCTGGAGAGATATTACATATTATTCTCCAATGTACAATAAATGAGCTAGACTAGACAAAAATTATATTTCACAGAAACATAAGCATTTAATTGAAAGATTTGACTCACATCCAATAACAATTTCAGATCATGCACTAATACAAATTAAGGTAAAATGCAGAGTAATGAAGTAAAAATTAGACTTTTGGTGCTTTCTCAACTACCTGTTAAAAGAGAGGAATTAAGGACTGAGCAGTGAAAATTATTTTTTTTTTAATTTTTTGACACCTTTATTAAATTGTTACTTAAGATATAGACAAACATGCATTTATATAAAAGAAAAAGCATATTATAATATTCCCAGTTGCAAACATTATACATCACATATATTTTTTGTATGTTTACCATTAATTCACCATTAAATAAGCTGATCAATTTCTGCCTTCCCTTAAACCTCACTCCTCCTCCAAAACATTATTCTGCATGTATTGCTATCACATTTTTTTTCCTATGTAAGTTTCTCCTATCCTTTTCCTAAGATCCCACTTCCATTTATTTTATCTCTGTTAGAATATTCAATACTTCAAATGCAGTTGGTTTAGACTCTGATTTCCATTTTCTAATATTTTTTTTTCACAGCCACCAGAATTAAACTTAACAATATCTTACTATGGCTAGGAAATTAAGATCTTGCATCTCAGCTCAAAAAATGTTTCTTTAGTTATATCCATTTGCTCATCCAACGTTTTTGACAAGAGCCTGCTAACTCATTACACTCTCAAAACACATTTTTTCTGAAATGTTTAGGATCTTTGCTTGGAAGTGATTACACAGGTATTTTTATACCCCAAGTAGACTTCAAATAATTGTTTCTCAGTTAGATAGCAAATGTTTGAGGTGTGATGGGGAAGAAAGAGGTAATTGGGGACATACAGCTGGCAGATTTTAAAAAATTCCCTACAGATTACGCTGTTAGAAGTATTGTGTGAGCAAGTAACTGTAACTAAGGAGACGATTCTTTTGAGCTAGGACACAGGATCTAAATTGCTTGAAATAGTAAGGCCTTATTTAATTAATTCTGCTGGGTTCCTATCATGTAGTCGAACTTTTACAAGTTCGAACCCCATATGGTCGAGACCATAAGTTCGAATTTGTAAAAGTTTGACCGTTTCAATGGAAATCTCCATAAGCGGAGGTTTCTATTTTGTTCAATGGAGTGCGATCTCAGAGTTGGTATATTTAAGTAGCAGGGGGTGTGAGGGGTGGAGCTTGGTCCCCTGCTTAAAACAGTTTATTTTGTTTTCCATTGTTTTTTTTTATCCATAGTCGAAGTTTTGTAACTTCGAACATAATGGTTCGAACATTACGTGTTCGAAGTTATAAGACTTCGACTATGTGATATAGACCCAATTCTGCTGGCTGCCAATAAAAAGTAATTATTAGAAAATGGAAATCAAAGTCTAAGCCAACTGTATTTGAAGTACTGAATATTATAACTGAGATAAAATAACTGGAAGGGGTTCTTTAGAAAAGGGAAGGAGCAAATTATATATAAATAACTGGAAATTTTGGGAACAATACATGTGGAATATTGTTCAGAGGAGAAGTGAGGTTTAAGGGAAGGCAGGAATACAACAATTTATGTAATATTGGAGTGGTGATAAAGACAGAAAAAGATATGTGATATATAATATATGTAAATAGAATAAAATATTAATATATTTTGCTTTCTTTTCTGTTAATGCATGTTTGCCTATGTCTTAAGTGATAATTTAATCAAGATGTTAAAAAAAAAAGAAAAGAAAAAAAACAATGGTAAGATTAATTATACAATGACCTTCTGGAATTTCTTCTGTTTCATCAAGTGATTGAGGTCCAAAATGGGCATGAGGTCCCCGTTCTTCTTTTGCACTAAAAGAATCATAAGTAAATTCTGGATCTGTGCTGGTCTGGTGGGACATCCTAAATGAATCGGTTGTCTAGCAGCTTTTTTATTTCCAGTGCTGCTGCATTCCATTGAGAGGGTGGTACATCGGGAAGCTTTCCTGAGTACAGGGATAGAGAAAGAGAAGGAATCCTGTAACCTGTGGTTAGAGTCCTCAGCACACAAACATCTCATAGGTAGGTGCTAGGCTATTGGCCCTAGGGCCTATACAAGCCTAGCCAAAAAGTTACCCTAGCTTTCGCCAGCCAAGAAAATTATTTTCCTGTGCCCCTGTCAAGCAGAGCCACAGAAGTGATCCCCGGGGTGAATTTCCTATTACCCATTCAATCATCAAGATTTTTCTTGAAAAGTGCTAATGAGGAGCTCTGTTTGACACAGATAGGTAGTCTGTTCCAGAGTATGGGAAGTCTCTGGGACAGGAATCTATCCCTCCAGCATGTTCTGTTTATTGTGGTGACATGGTTTAGGTCTCTAGAGCATGTAGCTCGGAGGGATTGCGATTTCTTTAAGTGGAGCATGTCCAACAGCTCTGGGTTTGACATAGCTTTGTATGTTAGGCAGAGATTGCCTCTGAGTAGGCGATATGCGATGGAGTAAAGCTTGAGTTTTTTGAGACGATCTGCATAGGGCATCTGTTTGAGGCTGGTAATACTCTTTGTGAGGTATTTCTGCAGCCTTTCCAGTTGCTGTAGATGTTTTGTGAGGTACATACCAAAAGGGGTGTTGTACTCAATAATGGGTCTAATGAGTGATGAGTAGAGGGGAACAATGACCTCTTTTTTTCCTGGATGAGAAGCCTTTTGTGATGAGGTGTGCCACGTAGAAGGATTTCCTGACCACTGTGGTGATGTGATTATCAAAGGAGAGACTACTGTCCACCTGTGTCCCAAGGTCTCTTATCACACTTTCGGTGTTAAGTAAACTACCACCTATGTGGCAGTTCATGGATACAGAGTTTTTACCAAAGGGGACGTCAGTGCACTTTTTGGCTTTGAGCTTGAGGCCATGGCTTTGACACCAGGCATATGTCTCAGTGAGGCCCTTTTGTAGGATGTCCACATCATTAGGAGTTTTGATTATGGCTCCTAGTTTGCAGTCATCTGTGAACTTAGTTAGCCAAAGACCTTCTGTTTTAGCCTGTATTTCAGAGAAGTAGATACCAAACAGGAGAGGACCCAGGACTGAACCCTGTGGTACTCCACTTGTCACTGGTCTGAAGTCTGATTTGGAGTCTGCTACTTTCACAGTGTGGGTTCTGTCAGTAAGCAGTTAGCAACCCATCTTGTGACATAGGGATTTATACCTAGTTTAGTGAGTTTATCTATAATTCTAGAGTGGGGGATGGTGTTGAATGCCTTGGCGAGATCTAGACAGGCTGTGTGAACCACCTTACCCTCATCTATGGCTTTGGTGACTGCTTCGAAGAAGTCTATCAGGTTTAGGAGACATGATCTGCCTTTTACAGACTTGAACTGTATGGGGTTCAGAGTTTGGAGATCTCCAATGTCTTTGTTTATGCGTTCTATGATGATATGTTCCATGGTCTTGCAGACCAGGCTCATCAGGCTAATGGGGCAGTAGCCCCCGGGGTCTGTCGTGGCTCCCCCTTTGTGGAGTGGGATAACCATCGTGGTGCACCATTCAATGGGCACAAAGCCTGAGGTGAGGCTATGACTGAACATGGTACTTAGGTGGGGTGCCAGTTCATTCTGTAGTTCATGTAGAAGGCAGCCTGGGATGTTGTCAGGTCCCATGGATGCTGTGTTCTTGGCTTTGAGGAGTGAGATTTTTACCTGTGCAGCTGTGTCTACAGGAACTTTGCATTCTTCTGGTATAGTGATGGGCCCTTTAGGGGGTGAGAGGGGGTAAAGTTAGCACTGAACCTATCTGCCAGGATGTTGGCAATATCACATGGTTCTGTATATTTAGTACCATTGTGCTGTAACTCAGAGCAGATCTGAGTATTGCCATTGAGATTCTTGACATAGCTATAGAATGCTTTGTGGTTGTCTTTAGAATCAGTGGCAATTTTGTTTTCATAACTAGCTTTGGAGGATTTTATGAGGGATCTCAGCTTCTTACTGAGGCTGACCAGGGAATTCCTCCAATCATGGGATTTTACTCTTTTTTTTTTACAGCAGTTTTTTTATTCTGTTGTAGAGTTTGTTTATGGCAGAAGACCACCAGATTGGTTTCCTTTTTTTGGAAGATAGCATCTTGGTTCTGTTAGGGATAGCATAGCATGATCCATGCACTCGTGTAAGTGCTTATAAAGTGAATTTGTGTAGGATTCAGCAGTCATACCTCTACTGTCCATCTGCATGGGTGTCATGAAGTTTGCCACTTCTATCTTAAGAAGCGTGAAGTTGGCTTTGGAGAAATTTTTTACGGTTGTTTTCCTAATGGGGGGTGGGAGCGGGATGTGGATGCCTAGGGTGATTAGCTTGTGGTCGGATCTGACCAACAAGGAATTGACCTCTGGTGTGGAATACCGGTCACCCATGTTGGTGATGACCAGGTCTAGGATACTGCTGCCCCTCTTAGGGGTGTGAATAAGTTGATCAAGTCAGTAGGTGTAGGTCTTTAGGGAGGTTCACTGTAAAAGTAAATCACAAATGCATCTTGTTCCTTTTGTTTACCCAGATTTTACTTAGCAGTGGCTATTTTCGCTTCATGAAACCAAAGCAGTCTCTTGCTTAATGAGGGTGCTGAGACATAATGCAACTTGAGGCTTTGTTTTGTGTCCCAAATTGTTGTTCATTCTTTTCAGTTCTTGTTCTAAGTACTGTCACCATCAAAACCAAAGTGACCCTGAGAAATTCCTCAAAAGTGTTGTGTCCAGTAAATTGACAAACAAGAAGTTATGCCCAGTAAATTGAAAAAAACAATGCATGCCTGATTTAGACACACAGCATTCAAAGATTTACTGGAAACTGATTTTGAAGACTGAAAATTTAGATTGTGTTAAGAACTCTACATAAGTGAGTCATTTAAAAGCTTTAAATTCTTACCCAACAGAAGACTGCATTATATCACTTGCAAAAATCAGAAGACTTTTTTCTAGGTCTAAAGATGCTAAGAAAATGGGGAAAGGGCTCTCAAAAAGGAGTCAGGGCCATTAGAGTTTGGTAAGAAAATATCTGCTAGCTCTATGGCACCAGGTACTTGGCTGTGGTGACATCAATCAATGGGGGTACTAATAAGCCTGCATCAAAATATACAGAGTTTCTGCCAATGGCAGTTTTACAAAAATTAACCCACAGCTGCATCTGTGCATACCTCTAACTCACCAGGCACCTGTCTTTAAGGTTAAAGAACCAGAGTGCATTGTTACAGATGAGCCTGTTGCCACAAAATTGAAATGGGCTTCTACCATGAAAAAATCTCTTTGTTGTGTAGCTTCAGAGCAGCAGGGACCTGCACTGTTTGCCTTCAAAGGTCAATTGATATTCACTTTTATTACTGACAAATGCAAAATTGTATTAGTATCTGCAAAGAAGTATCTAAATGGGAAGCCAAGGAAGCATCAAATAAGCCCCCAAAAGATAATTTGTTTTAATAGGTAGAGGTTCAAGAAACTTTTATTAGTAACTGTGAAGGCATTAGAGGTTGAAAAGCTAGAGGGAAGCACTTCTGTTTCTTCTGAATATGAGGAACATCCAGGCATAGTCATATCTGCATTTGCAGTCTGACCATAAAGATAGCTTGTTACATTTTTCTGATACTTTTCATGACATTAATTTCTTTAAAGTGATAAGCAACATAAGAGAGTTACATAACTGGCCTACTGGTGAACAGATGTGTAAAAATGCTTACATTACCAGAAACAAAGGACAGGATTCCTCTTTTGATCATTACTTTTCATGATTTATTAAACCTTAATATTCAGTACCTCTACACCGGTTTCCTCTTACAAGTCTGCTGATATGCAACCATTCAAGAAAAAGGTCAGATGTGTAACTTAAGGGCTGAATCTGCAAAGTTTGTTCTAGTTTTCAATTTTTTACAGTAAGTACATCACTTACCTCCCCTCTAAAAGGTTGTGCACCTGAAGTAAAGTTGCCGGACAGCTTGACAAAAAAATAGTATTTTCATTAGGCCACTTTGTGGGACTGTGAATTAGCTGATATTTTATTGGAATAGCTTTTCAGTAGATTTTTCAGGCCACCCTTCAACAAATTCTAGATTCAAAAGAAAAAAAAAAAGATTACTTAGCTGACAGGTATGCCTGTACCACCTTTGGATGCCATGTCTGTGGCAACAGTGATGAGCATTAATTCAACAATATGCAACATTTCTGGAGTTCCAGATGACAGAGCTTGGGTACAAGATGTATCTGGTGTTTTGGTCATCTGGCCTTTAAACTGTTAAAAACCAGTCTAAGATAAAATTAAAATGATTGGTTATCAATAATCATACCATCTTGCACTTCCACATTTTTTAGAGGAAGTACCCTGTTTCAAATAATTTATTTTTAGGAAATCAGCATTCATCAAGCAACCTTTCCTCTTCAGGTACCGTACAGCAACTCATTTCCTTCATGTCCTGATAAAAATAGTTGATTACAATATTAAGTCAGCAACTGGCTTGTGCCCTTTTCTGTCCCATTTTTCCCTAAACCCCAAGGGCAAGTGTAGAGTTTATCTAGAAAATACTGGTTGATTAAACTTCAGTGTGCTTTAGCCTTTTTTAATTTCTCCAAATATATAAGGTATCTAATACCTTGACAAGAACAGAGTCGATTTTTGAGTCAGGGTATGACTAAATTCATGAAATTATTATTGCTTCAGTTTTTGATGTTTGCCAAGACTGATCATCTCAGCACCTGCAATCTACACAAAATTGCCCCCTCCTGCAGTTCATATGGAGTTAACTGTCTTGGCAACATGCATATGCTTTAAAGTTCTTTGTTTTATTACCCTTGCTACTCTTAGTACTGCCATTGGACATCTCTGGGTGTCTATTCCAGATTTCTGTAGATGTCTTTCCTGAAGTTACTGTTGCAATATTCCACACAAATGGGTTATCACTGCTGATGTCTGGCTGGGGTACCAAAGCTTAACCTTCCCTAGATCGTACATCTAACATGTGACCACATCTTTCAAGCATAGGGGTATATAGGCAAACGTATGAGCGTAGATCCTCGGACTGTCTCACAGGTGACTCAGATGTAGGTCATGTATCCACCAGACTGGTCATTGTTTGGTGGACCATACAGTAGCTTTATTAAAGACATTTAAGTGCCCTGTAGGGGAACCTTCCTTTACTTACCTACTTTGTTGCACTATATATGTAACAGCTGTCAGCTAGGAGGGGTAAGTGTTAATGCAGTAGGTAAATCCGTAGAATGATCTGCATACCCAGTGTCTCTTCTGCCTAGGCATGGTACACTGCTACACCTGTTCTATCTGCCAATCCTTTGTTCCAAAGACTTTGTGATCCTTCTTGGCTTCATTTAACACTTTCTTGGAGACCCAGCATCTGAAGTGTTTGGCCCACTCCAAGATAGCAGATCCTGCTTCCCCAGATGGACCTCCTCCCCTTCAAGAAAAACTCAAAAAGCCCAGGACAGATACTTGGTCTAGTGCACCCGCTGCAGTTCCAGAACCCATGATACATCTTACTCTACCTCTGTTGTCCTCTACCAAGACTCTACTGGAGGCTAGTCTGGCATCAGATGACCTTACTATTGAGGAATCAGTGCCCATAGACAAAGGTGAAAAGCAGATCATAATCTTGGAGGGCCCAGAAGACCTCCCACAGATTCTAGTTAGGGAAGAAATCTGTGATAAATTAAAAGAGATACATCAGAGATCTGAACCTCCCCACTTGCTGCAGGTGGACATCACACCAAAAAATAAATGACAAAAAAATAAGCATGCTTCTTCTCCTCCTCCATCTAAAGAGAAGGAATGGATGAACTTTTCTAAAGACAATTATGGTCCTGAAGCCTCCTTTGTTTTACTCCCATCCTCTTCCTTTCACACCCCACAAAATTACTGTGGATTCATCTTCTGTGAGAAAGATGCCTCTGAGTCTGCACATTTTCTGGCATACTCCTCTCAAATACACTTCCCTGACCAAATCTCTTCTGATGAAGATGACTCCATTTCCCCATGACATTCCTGGTGAAGAAGTTTGATTTGGAGAAATAATTATAAATATGATGAAATGTTTTGAGTGACAGTGTAGATATATTTCAATGTGCAGAAAAGATAATACAGCCTCATGGAAATAGGCACTCCAGACCCTTCACCTGTTCCTCCAGTTCAGGTGGCTTTCTTGGATGCTTTCCAGTCTTCCTTGGCTACCCCTGATTCATAGCCTCCTACCCCCAAAAGAACATGCAGGTTTTATAGAGTTCCTGAGAGGCCTCCCTTCAGGGAAAAAAATCTCTTATTTACAAAAACATCTCTTGACCCCTTGGTCCTGCCCTACCCCTCTCCAAAAAGACTTACTCGTTCAGTCTCAAGGTGGCAGAAGATCACCACAGAACACTGGGTGCTTTCCATTTAAAAAATGGTTATGCCATGACCTGGAAAGAACAACTCCCTCTGAATTGCATACCACCCACAACCAAGTCCATCTTCAACCATCTGACACCGCAGACCCAATACCCATTAAAATTCATAGGAAGTATTTTTTACTCTAGACTCTTGCTATTCCAAGAAAAGAAGGGCAATGGAGACCCATACTGGACCTTCTTAAAAGTGCCAACCTTCAAAATTTCATACTTCATCAGGCGTACCTAGTATCCATGGATGTAAAAGCTGCATACCTCTATATACCAATTTTACCCTTCTTACAGGAAATTTATCAAGTTTTTACTAGCTCATCTCATTTTCAGTTTACTGTTTTGCCTTTTGGGCTTTCCACAGCCTCAAGAGAGTTCACAGCACCTAGTACCAGTGATGGTATTCTGTCAAACTCAGTTTATTCAGATTTATACCTACTTAGACAATCTGCAGATCCAGGCTACCTCACCTAAGTTCCTACTACAACACCTCCAGTTCACCCTCAATCTCATCCTGAAGTTGGAGTTCATTGTCAGCTACAAAAGAGACCTCCCTCCAGTCCAACCAAGAACTAATGTTTCTGGGCTGCAGACTTGTCATCATGAAGATGTAGGTGTTCCTGCCTCCGGAAAAAGTATGGAATCGTACAGCTTTTTTCAATCATTTCCTCCATCAACTGGTACTTGGTCATGGGAAATCAGCTCTGAGATTCATGGCAGCCAGTATCTCAGTGCTCCCTGTAGTTAGGCTGCTGAGGAAACGTTGTTGGTATCCGGAGGCAGTACACACACACACACACACACACACACAGACACACACACACACACACACACACACACACACACACACACACACACACACACACACACACACACACACACACACACACACACACACACACACACACACACACACACACACACACACACACACACACACACACACACACACACACACACACACACACACACAGACACACACACACACACACAGACACACACACACACACAGACACACACAGACACACACACACACACACACACACACACACACACACACACACACACACACACACACACACACCCTTTAGACACTGTGATCCCCCTCATACCTTGCCTCAGGAAGAAAGTCTCTTAGTGGGTAGATCAGGTGAAACTCAACCCAGGACTTCCCTTCTGCCCACCAGTTCCAATTTGGGAGTTGCACACAAATGTCTTGGACATGGCCTTGGGGGGCCTGGACAGGTACCTACAGAGTCCAGGGCAGATGACAGCCAAAATTCCAAATGTAACACATCAACTTGAAAGAGATGAGGACCCTCATTTAAGCTGTTCATGTCTCACATATTTGGAAGCCAGGTCCTCTTCAAGTATTCACAGACAACACAACACTCATTTGGTACATATGATTTGGTGCCTTTTTTTGCTTGTTTATCAGCTGTGTAGTTGAGCACAGAGGGCCTGGGACCTTGACAACCAAAACAGCATGTCTCTGCTCACCATATACATCTCATCACATAACAAAGTGTTGATGGATACATTTTGCAGGGCCTTGGAGGACCCTCATGAATAACCCCTGAACAGACAAGTCTTCATGGGCATCCTTCACCATTAGAGGACACCTCAGACAGATCTGTTTGCTTAGTGGACAGGGAATTTTTTTCTGTGCTTTCCCCACTACCTGTCCTTCCAAGGGATCTGCTGAAGATCCAAAAAGGAAAAAAAAAAAAAAACCTCTTGCTAGTCACCCCTTTTTGGAAAGACAGCATTGGCTCCATCTTCTGTTTCATCTAGCCAAGGGTAAACACTGCAAACTGCCTCACAAGGCAAACCTAATCAGTCAGCAGAAAGGATCATTACTACATCCTAAACTGCCATCCTTAAATCTAAGCTTGTAGATAATTTGGGTTCTAATTCCTTTTAGGCACCAGTTTTCAGAAGACATAATTAAGTTTCTCCAAGAAACAAGGAGATCGACCACTTGAAAATCCTACATAGCCAAGTGATTTTCTTGCTGGTACCACAGGAATAACAAGGATCTCAACAAGTCAGAGGTACCTTTCATCATAAAATACCTGTGCAAGCTCATGGATGCAGGTCTGTCCTATTTCTCCATTGAAGCCCACCTGTCTGCCATTTTTGCCTGTGTGCCCCTCAGCTCTCCTGTTATGTCCAGAACTGAGGTCAAACAATTCCTTAAATGGGGTTCTGCATCTTAGACCACAAAGGAAGCCTGTATCCCTCATTGGGACCTCAATTTCATTTTGGAAAAGCTTACTCTGCCTTCCTTTGAACGAGCAGCTTTAGCTAATCTCAAATTCTTCACCTAGAAGACTATTCTGTTTCTGGCTCTCACTTCAGCTGGGAGAGTCACAGAGCTGCAGGTACTCATGGCCATCCCTCCACTTCTTATTTTTCAGAAGTACAGGGTGTTCATGAGAGCTAATCCCTCCTTCATGCCAAAAGTAGTGAATAAGCCATTTCAAACCAGGCCATCAATCTTCCTGCTTTCTGTTCCAACCCACAGAGCCAGAGAGAAAGACTCCTACACTTTCTAGATGTTCACAGACAGTGAGGTTCTATTTGGACAAGACCAAATCCATTCATAAGTCTAATGAACTATATGTGTCATTCATGAATTCAAAGTTGGGCCAACCAGTACCCTAGCAAACCACTGCAAGTTGGATCTCTTAAGTCCTCCTCCTTTTGTTACACTCTCTGCATGGCAAATCTTTGCCCTCAAGCCCACAATACCAGGGCAGTGGCATCCTCTGGCACCTTCTACAGAGCAGTGGACACCAGTTCCATATTGGAAGCTGCCACCTGGTCTTCTGTACACATCTTCACTAAACAATACAAGATTGATGCATTTTCAAGGTCCAGGGTGGCCTTCTCTAGGTCACTCTTCTCTGGCCTCTTGCACAGTTCCTCTGTCAATTGACCAACCCCCCTATATGTTCCCTCCAGCTTTGGAAATCACCCACTTGTTTGGAATACTGCAACAGTGACTTCAACCAGAAAATAGAAAAATTATCTAAGAACATACCTTAACAGTAGACGTCCTACTGATCATTGTTACAGTATTCCTCTCCACCCTCCTACTTGGTTACCATGTTCTTCTATATTTTTCTCCCCATTTTTTCTACCTTGTAGCAAAACCCTAGGACCAAGGGGGCTCCTTACCACTTCATGTTTGGCCCCTCCTAGCTGACCACTCAGTTCCTCAGGGTTTGTCAGACCTCTGGCTTGGAGATAGTTTGAGGATCTACACTCATGCATATCCCTACACTTGTGGGCTGAGGTCACATGTCGGATGTACAACCTACGGAAAGTTAGGCTTTGGTACCCTGGCAATAGGTCAATGGAGATAACTCACTTGTTTGGAATACTGCAACAGTAATTATTTGAACAGTTACTGTTATATTAAGTTCTTACACAACTGTACTTTTCTGCTTGCATATTCTTAATATTTTATGGCATTCTCAGTACACAGAACACTGTATTCACTAGGTGCTAGTATTTCTGTGATTAATGCTATTTGTTTATTTTTTCTTCAACTACAGTATCTTATGTTCCTGCTTCTACTTTCTTGACTGTTGGTATTGGGTGATCTTTTGTGATTGGTTTATCATTTTCAGTAATTCTTTGTGGTCATGTTTCTAGTGCTTCTTGGCTACCTGCATGTCACAGGGCTTGCACAATTCCCAGTTTAACAGTCTTACCAGATTATTGGGTCTTTCAAGGTACAGGCACTTAGCCGAGTATATCACAGCCAGCAAGAAGATGTGTAACTGTTTCTACTTCTGTGCTACAGAAACTACTTGTATCTACATTTTCCACTCTTAGTCACCATGCTTTAAAAGTAAATAAAAATACCACACAATCAGTCAAATTCCTCAGTGAAAGAAGAATCTTTGATATGTCAAACTTTTTTGTATTAAATACATCATTGTAACACTGCTTATATACGATTTTTTCAACAATGGCAACAACAGTTATTTCAAAAGAACCCCCTGTTTTTTCACTTGAAGTGCTATAATGTGATCATATGTTAAAACTCATAACAGTCATTTAAAATTAAGTCATCTCATAGATGTGCTAACTATTCCTATATACACATTTTACTGGGATTGTAGTTGGCAGTTGATCAGTTAAACGGGTGTGTCTGTAGCCTCTGTACCACAAATCCAGTATTTCCTTAGTTTACCATACCTGACTTGAGGATAATGTTTGTGTATTTGACACCTTCTCTAGTGAAGAGTAGCACATCTGTTTTTAGTTCATTGTTGCAGTATTCCTACTGGGACTTTAGAAACAGAAGAGTCAATGACCAGTATGATTTGTAGCGCTCAGTACCCTTACCCTTCTAGGTGTGACAGTTGTCCATCTGTCAGGCATGTGACGACATTCCCAGTATAAAACCAATATCTACCCATACCATTTTAGATCCCCCTCCAGTTTACAGCATATGCATCATTTTTTTGCATGTATAGTCCCATGTAGGCTGGTCTGATCTGTTCTAAAGCTCAGAACAGGTAAGTACCCTATTTGGGGGTTTCCTGTTATTTCTTTTGTGGCAGATTGCGATTTTTGGGCAGCCTTGTACTCATCTGATGTCCAACTATGCATTAGGATTTTCAGGGTCTAAGAAAGGTAGATGCCTTTTTTCCAGGCAGATTTTCCACAAAGACTTCATGCTTTTTGTGTATTTTGGTTAGATGTGGAACACATTAAGTACTGTAGGGTCTGTCAATGTTTTACATGTAATGGTTTGAGAAGTAGGAAGCATTCCCTACAAACCTACGTGTGTCAAAAAAAAAACTTGAGGCCTACACCTGTTATGTTATGGCAACTTCAAATTTGTCCATGGCCTTTGCCATCCCTCCAAGAAAAAAGTAATGTGAAGGAGGAGGAGAAAAAAGATGCAGGTGAGGTGACTCTGTCAATGGAATTCCTGTCACAATTTGAATATATAAACTCCTGTGGGTCTTCTTTGTAGCCCTGGACTGTAGCCCTAAGCAAATTCTTGAGGCCTCTGATAAATCCGTTTTAGAGGCCATTATGCCAAATGAAATATATCGCATCAAGCTGATGACAGTGGTTTGTGTTTTAGAGTGGATATCCTATTGTGGACATCAGTGGCAAAAGTTTGCTTCATAATCTCAGAAGGGTGGGACGGGCAACCCACTGTCATGTTAAGATAGGATGTAGTTGGCCATTAGGTGGAAGTCCAAGAAATCCCATCTTCAAATGCAAGACAAACTAGATTGACTCAGAATGTAAGTCACAGTTACCTGCTCCAGGTTCCCTACAGATGGCTAGTGCCAAGACATTTAGCAGATCTTTACCATCAGCCCTACCTCAGCCTGTTCCTCAGTAGTGGATCTCCTTGGCTGAAGATTTTCTACAAACCTTACAGCCAAGCTCTGAGTTTTGAATATTATTAGTGTCCCTTGGTAAAAGAACGAAGCCACCTTCCTCCTTAGAATGTAGAGGTTGAAACTTTGAGTGGCTTTTTGTGGGCCTTTGCAGAAGGAAGACATGCTAAACCTGTTAACAAGCAAACCATCTCTGATTGGATTATTTTATTCTGTTATGAGTACCATGGAAAACCAGCATCCAACAAAGTCAGAGCTCACTCTACCAGGGCTACAGCTACTAACAGCTTTTTTAGAGTCCACACAAGCCATTCTGGAGGTAGCAACATGGGCTGCTGTCCACACCTTTGCTAAGTACTACAAATCTAGAGGCTATACCTCGTGCCAGGGCAGTATCTTTGCATCTGCCATTCTTCATGAGGTTCTATCCCTCAGAACTGTCACTTCCTATCCTCCTAACTCGTCTTAGTTCTGAGATTCTTCCTGAGTCATGCCTGCAACAATGAACTATGAAGAACATGTACAGTTGTGTTAGAGCCTTACTGTAAATGTAGATGTTTCAAAAGATTAATTGTTGCAGTACCAATCTCCTCCCTCTTAATACCTCTTTCTCTTTCCCTAGGGTTGGGATGGTTGCCCTTTCTTTCTAATCCCTTTCACCCACCTGATGGATCTCTTATGCAATCCCTCCCCGACACAGATCTGGGCAGGTTATGCTCCAGTACCAAGTGTACTGTCAGACTGGGGCAAGAAAGTTGTGAACATGATGCCAGTCAACTATTATTATACCAATGACATCCTGGTGTCAGAATGGGAGGGTATCCACTGGGCAGTGGGAGAATATAAGATCTCTTGTGTTCAGGCCATGTTTTGGCTTTTGTAGGCAGGAAATCCCAAGAGTCATTACTGCAACAGAGAGTATACTCACATCCCTATATATGGTAAGTAGCTAAAACAACTGTACTATCCATTTGGAGCCAATGCTCACAGATCCCAGAAGAGATGATTCTTATCAAACCATGTGCAACCCAAGAATTGGGGTGGAGGTCCACCCAGGTTAGACAGAAACTGGTGTGCTTTCACTCAGGATTCCCTACATCAGGCCTTAACAGCAGATGCTTCATACCTGGCCGGTAGGGGTGAGTAACCTTGGAACCTGAATCTCCAAGGCCTGTGGGATACAGCCCATAAAAAGTACAAGAGTGTGAAAGAGATGACGACCTTGGGGGAGGTACTTAATGCCTTTAACCTAGTCTTGAAGAAAGGTGTCCTGCAGGGGGCAGTAAACAATACTACATTGATGTGATATATCAACAAGGAGGGAAGGACTTGGCTGTACCCTTTTTGCAGATTGGTACCAGATGAACCTAGAGGAAGTTATCCTACCTCTTTTGCATTTGGTGGCAGAGCACAGAACCACATGTGTGGGTGTTGCAGAAAGGCATTTTTTTTTTCCTTCAGATGGTACACAGGTGGGATGTCCTACAGACAGATCTGTTTACATCTTTAAGCGGCAGACAAGTACACTATAAAAGAACCATACAAGGATGCATGGGCAGTGGATACCTTCTTCAGATGAGCAGGTCTTTTCCTTTATTCATTTCCTCTTATACCCTTTTTCCCTGTGGTAAGCCAAAAAGTAAAGGTGAGGTGCTAAGGACAATCTTGATAGCATCCTTTTTCACCCAAGCAGCATTGGATGATGGTTATGAAAGTTACTGCTTGCACTAATAATGTAAGGGACCTCTGCCACAGTCAGAGTCCTACATTCGGCCAGAGTTTAAACTTATTCCCCTACACTGTCTTTATATTCCCATACTCCTAATGTCTCCACATCTAAATGTAAAGGCAGAAGAATAGTCTGCCATCTTCAGTTCTTTCTTGCCTTGTGGAGTGATACAGTCAGATCTTTGTTATAGTCTGTTAGGCCAGACCATGAGTAGAAGAACACAGATAAAGTAGCACCTAGGTGATTGAGTTTATTACATTTTCCAAAACAGAACATTTTTTTGTTTGTAGTTTCTCTGATTAGGATTTTGATTTTCATATGTCTGGACCAAGCATTCACAAGTGATCTGGGGCCAGGCAGAGCAGGTGTGCTTGCAAAATACTAATTTTAAAGACAAGCACAACAATTGTGTATGTTTTGTAGGTCTTGACCATGACATTGCCACCTGTGTTGTACGTAAGGGTTTTAGGCTGAAAAACAAAAGGTCCAACATCCCAGCTTATTCAGATTGTAAAAAGTTATTGGTAGTCTTAGAACCTCTAAGTCACCTAACATCCTGACATCTCTGCATAAAAGCCATGCTCTAGATGAACAAGGGTTTATCTGTGCTCATAATATATGACCATGTTCTAGACAGGAGGGATTCCCTTAATTGTATTTTAGTTAATTAAGAGTGGCCAAATTGGTATTACCAGAGGTTTCTGAGACTCCTTCTAAAAAGAGAAGAGTGGTGCCTCAAGTTGAGGATTCCCATGATTCTGCTGCACAATATGAGTCAGACAGTAGGGAAGCCCTTATCCTCTGCTTCTCCACCAGAGGATTTCTTGTTTGAGGAGGTACCTCACTGACTGGAGTAATTACAGTGGAATGCTACAGAATACTTGGGCTTAGCTCAGATATCAAGCAGTTGCTGTTCCTCTTTTCATGGATGCACTGAAGGATGTATGAAACTAGACCCCCTTCCATCCCATGGAAACCTGACCACTTCTGCAGGCTCAAGGATTCTCACAGATTTTTTTTAGAAAAATTATCTGACTGATCCAACTGTATTCTGTCTGGCTTCCAGCAAGGGAGCAGCTTCAGCTTCATCCAGGATCACTATTCTCAGTAACAGGGAGAGTAGGTTACTCTACATATTTGGGGGAGGGGGTCTACACTTCTGCTACTCTGTCTTTTAAATCCTTAAATTGCCAAACCCACATGCTTTCTTTTCAGCAGTCCATATTAGAAATGATGAGGGTCAAGACAGTGGGGGGGGGGGGGGGTTACCGGAAAAGGATCTGAAGCAGGAGATGCTTGAACTCTCTGACCTATCAGCTATGGTTGCCAAGCACTCTCAAGAAATATGGCTATGATACTGTGGCTGCATCATACTAGACAGCAGCCACAGGTGCATGTTCTGTTACTTGAAAACTTGCCTAGTTGAGAACTCTGCCCCTTCCAATCCATGCAAAGACAGAGCTCTTTAATGTACCCTTGGATAAGGATCTCTTCTTTGGATTCCCTGCTAAAGGAGTTTTCAGAAGACTGAAGAAAATGGACAAGAATATGCAGTCTGTCAAAGAGACTTTTTTAGACCCAGGTTCCTAAATTTCAGCAGCTACTAACCAGCCATATCTTAGGTTCATAGGTTCATACTAGGCTATCTGCCCTAGGGCATTTATAAGCCTAGCCAGAATGTGTTTGGCTTTCGCCACCCATTTTAAATTTATTTTGCTATGCCCTTTTTCGAGGTTAGTATACTGTGCCTCTGTCTAACAGTGACACAGAAGTGATACCGTAAACCTCGATCTCCCATCCACTCATCAAGATTCCTCTTGAAGAGAGTCAATGAGGGAATCTGCCTAACCTGGACTGGGATTTTATTCCAGAGTGAAGGGAGCCTCTGGGTTATGAATCTGTCCCTTCAGCATGTCCTATTTATTTCGGTGCTGAGGTTCAAGTCTCTCAAGCGCGTAGCTCGATGGGATTTGGATTTTCTGAGGTGCAGCATGTCCATTAATTCCGGGTTGGACATGGCTTTATACGTCAGGCACAGATCGCCTCTAAACAGGCGGTATGCCATTGAGTAGAGCTGGAGTTTCTTTAACCGGGCAGCATATGGCATCTGTTTGAGCCCTTTGATCCTCTTGGTGAGGTACTTTTGGGGTCTTTCCAGTTGCTGCAGGTGTCTGGTAAGGTACATCCCAAAAGGGGCATTGTACTCAATTATGGGCCTGATGAGGGATGAGTAAAGAGGCACGATGACCTCCCCTGATCTAGATGTGAATCCCTTCATGATTAGGTGGGCTATATAAAATGTTTTTCTAACCACTTTGGCCACGTGGTTGTCAAATGAGAGATTGCTATCAACTTGGGTCCCCAGGTCCCTAATTACTTCTTCTGTAGTTAATGGATTACCACCTATGTGGTAATTTGTGGGCACTTTGTTTTGCCAAAGGGTAATGACTATACACTTTTTGGCATTTAGCTTGAGGCCATGGCTCTGGCACCAGTTGTCTGTTTCTATGAGGCCCTTTTTGGAGGATGCTTGTGTAGGCTGGAGAGTCGATTATGGCGCCCAGTTTGCAGTCATCTGCAAACTTGGTCAGCCACAGTCCTTCCGTGTTGGCCTGTACCTCCGAGAAATATATACCGAACAAAAGAGGTCCCAGGACTGAGCCTTGTGGGACATCACTTGTAACTGGTTTGGAGTCTGACATGGCTCCAGCAATTCTAACCATGTGGGTTCTGTCCTTGAGCCAGTTTGCAATCCATCTAGTGACATAGGGGTTTATATTTAAGCTGGTGAGCTTATCTATAATGCCCGAGTGGGGTATTGTATCGAAGGCTTTTGCGAGGTCCAGGTAGGCTGCGTGGACCACCTTCCCCTCATCAATGGCCTTGGTGACTGTTTCAAAGAAATCAACCAGGTTTAAGAGGCAGGATCTGCCCTTAACAAAGCCGAACTGGGTAGGATCCAGTGTTTGTAGGTCCCCAATATCTTTATTTATGAGGTCCATGATGATCCTTTCCATAGCTTTGCAGACCAAGCTAGTCAGGCTTATGGGGCGATAGTTTCCAGGATCCGTTGAGGCACCACTTTTATGGAGAGGGACCACTGTTGCTGTCTTGCACCTTATATCCCAAAGAAGACAAAATGAGTTTGGCAAAGGAAAAAAAAGGAAAGTTGAGAGTATGGTAAGCAAGACCAAAGTGCATTACTTAGCCAGGCTTACCTCTTACACCTTTAGCACCTACAAAACCCACCCACTTTTCTCTCCATTTTTGACTGTCTTCTCTCAAATAGAGTTGGTGTGGGCACTTAGCTTTCTTTGTATTAAAAAAAATTTACCCAATTAACTCATGGTGGGACATAAACATTCTTCACTAATAAATAAATAAAATCTGACCCCCCCCCCCAAGGAATTTAGTTTTTCTAAGGGAACACCTAGATACTAGCTACCACAAAGCCTTTCTCCCAGCAAAATATTTTGCAGCAGGAAGCAAATATCAATAAGGTTGTTACATTGTTGGGTTGCAAAGCATCTTAGTCTGATGGTATTGTTATATTGCCTACACTTGAAAAAGCTTCAGTTGTACCTAAGAAATGCATAGCACCAGACCACCTATTCCCTGGAGACCAGCATTTCGTCTTCTCCCTTACATCAGAAAGATGTCAGGTTGAGCAGATCTCAAGTAGACCTTTTCAAATGGTTGTTAAAGAGAAAGAGATGTTTTTCTGGATCCAACTAGGATATGGGGTATACTAAAGCAGGCCTGTTTGACTCACCTCTGAGATGGCAAGTTAGCCAGTTTGGTTGCAGGGCAACTCCAGAAGTCTGAAGAACAGATGCCTTCTCTTTAAATTAGACACGCATATTTCATTATGTCTTCTCTCTTATAACCTTAATCTTTTAGGTACTCCTAAAAATTAAAGAGACGTGGGTAAAAGTCATTTTGTAGCCACTTTTCTGTCAAGGCAACACTTGTTCCTGTTCTTAGTGTGCAGTCCTACTAGCTTAAAAAGGCCCTTGTGGAGTCTAAACTGGCCCTGGACACATTAAGGCTGACATTCCATATAGGCACATGTGTACATGCATTATGAGGACATGCTAAAGATTATACGGAGGACTAGGAAACCAAATACAAAAAAATCATTCTTTACTAAGTAGAAAAAAATTTCCTTCTGAGTCCTTTCCAGGAACCTAGACCCAAGCAAGGTTAAAGTGGCTATAGTCCAGAAATACCTGTCAGACCTTTACAGGAGTGGCTTATCTTATGCATCCATCAAAGTACAGGCATTTGCTATTTCAGTGAGCCTACCCATGGAGCCCTCCCCTTTGTACTCATGGTCTCCTATTAAGCTCTTCCTTAAATGGATTCTGCATTTTATCCTGTAAGAAAAGTTGAACCACTATAGGATCTTAACTGTGTTTTTAGAAAAATTTACTCTGGCACCTTTTGAACCAGTTGCATCCCCAATGTTATCATGGAAGATGCTGTTTTTGATGGCTATTAGTTTTGCTGGGAGAATCTCAGAGTTACAGGGTTTAATCTAAGAGAACCCTTAGAGTTCATAGGTAGGTACTAGGCTATCGGCCCAAGGGCCCACGCAAGCCTAGCCAACAAGGTTCCCTGGCTTAGGCCACCCAAGAAAGTTATTTTCCTGTGCCACTGTCGAGCAGAGACACAGAAGTGATCACCAGGGTGTATTTCCTATTTCCCAACCAATCATCAAGATTTTTCTTGAAGAGTGCTAATGAAGAACTTTGCTTGACATAGATGGGTAGCCTGTTCCAGAGTATGGGAAGTCTCTGGGACAGGAATCGATCCCTCCAGCATGTTCTGTTTATTGTGGTGAAAAGGTTTAGGTCCCTAGAGCGTGTAGCTCGGAGGGATTGGGATTTCTTTAGGTGTAGCATGTCCAACAGCTCTGGGTTTGACATAGCTTTATATGTTAGGCAGAGATCACCACGGAGTAGGAGATATGCTACGGAGTGAAGCTGAAGTTTTTGAGACGGTCAGTGTAGGGCATTTGTTTGAGGCCAGTAATCCTCTTTGTGAGGTACTTCTGTGGCCTTTCCAGCTGCTGCAGATGTCTTGTGAGGTACATTCCAAAAGGTGCATTGTACTCTATAACAGGTCTAATGAGTGTCGAGTAGAGAGGAACAATGACCTCTTTTTTCCTGGACAAGAACCCTTTTATGATGAGGTGTGCCATGTAGAAGGACTTCCTGACTATTGTGGCGATGTGACTATCAAAGGAGAGACTA